>NW_015150888.1:415150-417577 GCF_000732505.1 Cyprinodon variegatus
CCTGGTGTTTACTATTGTAGTTAAAGAATCTATATGATCAATGCCGGCTGTCTTCTTTCGAAACCAAACTTTTAACTTTAAATTTCAACAAACTTTGTGTGAAACTATTTTTCGATTGTCATTTTTTTTGCCCTCCACCCCAGACTGGCGGAAATCGCCCACGCTCTCCTTAAGCTGGCACCCTACGACACACTGACCATGGAGAGCAGGGGCCTGCGTCGCTACATCATGGAGATGCTGCCCATCACCGACTGGTCGTCAGAGGCCGTGCGCCCCGCCCTCATCCTCATCCTCAAGAGGCTGGACCGCATGTTCAACAAGATCCACAAGATGCCCACGCTCAGGTGCGCTCGCCCACAGGCACTGTGCACCAGGTCTGTTGAACCTATGTTCTCCTTTCTCTGTCATTCGCCGTAATCGTTCTGTGACGGTGGTGCCGTGGCGTGTGCAGTAGATAGACGGCTTCTTGGCGCTGTCGTCCCTCCAGGTGTCTTTGTGGATTGCTGTACCGTAAGTGGCTGCTTCTGGTGTGTGTCTGCGCAGGCTGAGTGTCCGGTGCTCTGGTGTGTTTTGTACGGATTCACAGTGAACTGGTCGCAGTGTTCCTTCTTAGCAGTGGGATGTTCACCTTGTGACAATAAGTGATTGTAATATTCAAAAATCTGTAGTTTTCCTGGACTCAAGAAAGAAAATTGGTTTTATTAAATGTTTCGTTAAAAAGTCTTAATAAGCATTAAATTAATAAATCTAAATATAAGGCCTTAATTGGTCAATTGGTCTTCAAAATGTTAACACCACATAAATAGGAATATGCTATTTTAATTAGGGCTGTAATTTATTGAATAATGAAATAATCTAAAGTCGTTCGATCGATCAACTAATGATTATTTGATAAAAAGCTGATTTTCTCTTGTATCAAAAGGATCTTTCTATAACATGAAGAACTACATATATATATATATATATATATTTTGTAATATATTCTGAGTAAAAAAAAAGAAATGCAATATATTTTAACTATTCATTCTACCAGCTGTATTAAATACTGACAGAATAAATGAATTTTTTTTTTCACATTGTTTAACTTATTTAAAAGATAACCAAATATATTTAGAAGGTGTAGAAAAACAGGAACTTAATAGTTTACTGAAAAATAAAAGATCAAATGAACATATGAAACACGATTTTCCAGTGCTAAAACGTAAAACTATGATTTAAAGACGGTTTATGACGTCCATATATGTTGTCAGATTATTTGCCACTCTGTTTCAGTGCGGTTGCTGTGAAATAGCTCTCTGTGCTTTATCCAACAATCCAAACAATCATAGTACGACTAAAGCTACGTTCACACTGCAGGCCTCGATGCTCAATTCCAATTGTTATTTTAAAATCGGATTTATTTGTGTTGCTGTTCACATTTCCAAATATATCTGTATGTGATCTCCTGTGTCAACTGGAGTCATACAACGCAAGTGTCCTGCATGCGCAGTAGAGGACACAATGACGTCACAAGACATACTCTGTGTTTTATGGAAGTATACCTAGATGGTAGTGCTGGAGAACATCTAGAGATCTTTCCCAACCTTAAACACTAAATCTTTTCAAGATGGTTAAAGAAAAAGACTGCTCTCCGCATTTTAGTGTTCCATAGTTGTTGTTTTTCTTCTTGCTTCTGCGTAACAAGACTCAGAACAATGACCTTTGTCTGGTATTACCTGGCGTTCAGGTCAGATTAATGCGACCTGGCCGTTCAGATACAGGTCGCATTTGAAAAGATCGGATTCGTATCGGGTTCAGGACCACATAGCCAAGTGTCCTGGGTCGCATTGGAAAAATTTGTATCTGTGTTGTTCAAACAGCCATGACAAGATAAGATACAGGTCGCATAGGGGCAAAAAAAATCGCATTTGGGTCACTTCAGGCTGCAGTGTGAACGTAGCCTAAGTGGGCACTATTTAGGTGCTCAATTAAGGAGTTTAATAAGTGTTTATATTTACAGAACAGAACCAGATAAAGTGCATTTTGCACTGATTGCAGTTAGGTAATAATAGGCTTCAAATGGTTGGGCAATTCTAGCTTCTGAGAGCCAGTATCCTGCAACTTTTAGCTGTGCGTTTGGTTCAACACACCTGAATCAATTAGTTATATTGAGATGACTCTGGAGGAACTGACTGCATCCTGAGGAGGTAACTCAGTCGTTTGATTCAGGTGTGTTGGACCAAGGGTAAATCAATAGCCCAATCCCAAACCGGCCTCTAAATACTAACCTTGAGCACTAACCCTCCGTTTGCGCGTTCCCGCGGAGGGTCCGTCACATTAAGTACCGTCCCAAACCGCGTAGTGGGTAGGGCCAGTGGAACATTAAGCCCTTAAAAAGCCAGTCTGCATCTGTTGCAGGCTTACGGGAATAGGGCTCGGGATCCACGT
>NW_015150888.1:417877-445723 GCF_000732505.1 Cyprinodon variegatus
CTTGTTTGTGGTATGAGCGCCTATACTTCAAAACAGTTCCGAAGCTACAAGTCCTTGGAGTCTCATGTGCAGTTCAGCAAACAGTGGGAACACAGTAATCCGTACGAAGGTAAGCTGTGATCAGACGGGCTCTGGAACCTGCTAGTTTAGTAACCGCTAACCGCTAGTGCTAACAACCACTCACGTATGTAATGTACTGTTAACTAGCTGCTATGTGTAATGTTAACTGCCAATCCTCCCTAAACCCTCTGGGTTTCTCACGTATTTGAGCCTTTTCCCGCTGCCGTTTTTATTATTTTCCCGTTAAAAGATCCCAACCTTTGCGTGATGTCCTTTTTTAAGATAACAGCGTGGTTGTTGTGAGAGCATAATTTCACGCCAATAGGTTTACCATGGTAGAAATCACGTTAAGGTGAAATGAATCAAATTAAAACACGGCTGAGAGTGAGCACAGTACGCGGTAGTCGTAGACAGTAGTCTGAGTAGCGGTAAAGGAGTCCATCAACATGGCGGCCACGTAAAGTAATTACGTCACGACGCCCACGCCCTATTTGGGAAACCCTAATGGCGAAAGAAACACGTTCCGCCAAATGTAAATTCTGCTGGTTTGCTACATCTTCATCACACTGACAGAAAATTACAAGTTAGTATATTAAAAAAGCATGATTAATTCCAAAATGGAAGGCCCTCTTTGAAATGGTTTTATTCTAAATTCAATCTCTTTTTTTACCTGTTTTTATGCTTTAACACCCTCTGCCAGCCTTAGTGAACTGCATGTTATTTAAACAGCAGTGTTTATATTCATTTAAACGCAGCTTTGACGCGTATCTTTTTTTTTCATAATTAGCGCTGTAGGCTACTCATTGCGGCTCCAGTCTCCGCTTTGTCAATGGTGACCGACTATTTCCTGGCCAACAAAGTGTTTTGGTCTCCAAACATACATCTCTTCTTTGCCGCATATAATCACCACGGCAACAGGATATAGATGTTTTCATTTGCTAACAGCCGTTAGCCTTCATGTAGTTGAATTCTACAACACTAGTGTCACTTTCTAGTCTTTCCCATTAACCTAGAAAGATATCCCCCCAAAGCACCAGCGAATAGACAGTGACAACAAGTGGAGGGGAGGATGTTTAATAGTATGTAACCAACAGAAAAGCATAGCGATGGCAGCATTATGCTGTCAATGACGCAAGACTGGTTGCAGAATTCTTCATGTTTATGTGAAATTTCACAGATATTTGAAATTATTTAAAAGATGAAAACTGTACTTTGAATAAAGATCAATATAAAACAAAGATACAAGGAGGTTGACTTAAAAAAAGTGGTTAAAAATGCTCCATGTATTACATTTTCTGGCCTCTTGTGGTTTGTTAAGGCTCTGCTTACTGAAGATACCTTGAAGAAAAAAGAAAAGAAAAGAGCTTATATGATAAAGGAGGAGCTCAGAGGGAACACTGATCTGAGACGTTCGGAGCTGTTGCTGTTTTTGTAGTTTAATTTTGATGTCGTTGTCCACACATGTTGTTTTGAACTAAATTAAAAAGAATATGTGGAGTTATGCAGCGGTAAGTGATCAAATAAGAGATTTTTATTGTAAATTTCAAAATTAAACATTGTGGGGCTTTAATGGTTCTTTTTTTTCCTTCCTTTTTTTTTTGTTATTCGGTTAAACCGCCTGGTTTTCCAGGAGACAAGTGGAATGGGAGGCGGCCAGCAATCTGATCGAGGGAATCTGTCTGACGCTGCAGCGCCAGCCAATCATCTCCTTCCTCCCACACCTTCGCTCTCTGATTAACGTCTGCGTCAACCTGGTATGCAAATAAAACAAGTAAACTGTTCTGGAGGATTTCTTTGTCCTTAATTTGCTAAAACTGTAAAATAATCTCAACAAAACAAAGAACGGGTTACAAAAGTAATAAAAAAACAATAAAAGTAACATATTATAACATTGTATTTTTCTAGGGAAATAATATAGGATTTAACATAATCATGAATTGGTTTAAAGATAAGTAGGATATGTGTTACATCTATCGATTTGATCCTATGGTAGCTGAAATGTACCAAAACAAATTAATAGTAGCTGAGTGCGGGAAAGAGCTGAGGAGGCGACAAGTTCTTGTCCTCAAATACTACACTTATCATTTTCCATCTAATCCTCACTCTGGTGAATCTCTGCCACTTAACTTTGTCTAAAATTAGAAATTCAGATTGTTGGTTTACACTCAGATTCTTCACCCTGATCCTGATGAAGCGGAAATTAAGCAATAGTGGGTAATTGGGTTGAGTTTATTTGCAATATTAACATTACTGTAACAGATTTTAAAAAACAGGGGGAGGGGGGGGGGACTATTTGTGCTTGTTTGCTAATTGGCTAACAATTAATAAGAGTGTATGTTTCTTTTCTGTTTGATTATTTATGTCTTTTTTGTCATATTTTCTCTGAATTTAATTCTTGAATTCACAAGGATCCAAGAATACACCCTTGAGGTGTGCCACAATGTATTGTGTCTTGTATTGTTTATTTATCAATATACTCATCTTAAAGAAAAAACGTTAAAGGTTTTTTTTATGCTTTTCTTCTTTAATGTACAATTTAATGTGTGTTATGAATTATAATTTATAAATGAGGTGTTATTTGTTGTAATTAAGGAATTATTCATGTGGCAAAAAAGCAACAAAAATGTACAATGAAGGACATTATTAGTAAATTCACCTCTTTAAAAGAGTATTTCTATTTCCTTTAATTCCATTTCATTAATTTATTCACTATTTTTTGAAAATTCAAAACTTTTTAGTGACTTTTTTTTAGATTTCTAAGGAGTGAATTTTGTTTTTTATCTTTATAAGCAAAAAACACATTTTTTAAAACGGAAATAAAAAAAAAGTGCAGTTAAGAAGTGATCAATTTAACTTATGAAAAGGTTTTGCTTTTTTTCATTTTCAAATAAATTTTTCTTCATATTTTTAATGCAATTTTTTTCCAACCTATATCTTTATTCATATTGTTTTTACATATTTTGTTTTTTTATGTTAATTTTTCAGATTTAGTCTTATGAATTAAATACTTGTGTAGATTGAAATCATTTTAGTTTATGCCAAATGCTCCATGTACATGAAATTTGTAAAAGAAAAAAATCCTGAGAACATCATATGCAAAAAATTTAAAAAGAAATAAGAGAGTTACTCTTGAAACCTTTTTTCGAGAGTAACTTTTAATTTTTTTTTTTCTATTTGCAAAACATGTTTTTATGCTTTAAACAATAATGGAGCAAAATTTACACCATAATTATTCTGTTTCCATTAAGATAGTCAGATGTGATACTTCAAAATGCTCATAGAAAACCTTGATGTAATCACATCTGATGTAAATAACTACTGGTTACCTTTCGTCACCAGGTGATGGGTGTGGTTGGTCCCTCCAGTGTAGCAGATGGACTCCCCCTCCTCCACCTCAGCCCATACCTCTCTCCTCCCCTTCCTTTCAGCACAGCCGTTGTCCGGCTTGTCGCTCTTCAGATTCAGGTACGACAGGCTTATTAGAAATCCAGCTTAACCTTCAGAAATGTTTAATTTACTAGATTCCTTTTCGCTGCCTCTCAGGCCTTAAAGGACGACTTCCCTCTCAGTCATGTGATCTCGCCATTCACCAATCAGGAGAGGCGAGAGGGGATGCTGCTTAATCTGCTTATTCCTTTTGTTCTGACTGTGGGCTCTGGAAGTAAAGGTAAGAATAACGCGCCTCTCTCAATCAAACTTTTTCTCTCCAGTTTCAGGGTGAAACCAGAGTTTTTTTTTTTTTTGTTTGTTTGTTTTTTTTTTGCATAATCTGCTCTTGAAATTAGTTCTCTGTGTATTCTCTCCGCCTTTAAAGGTGCAAAAAACTCACTTCAGAACCAACAATACAGCCAAAGTGCTTCAGGGTTGCTCCCCGAACCCAACTCACCACACACCCAACCGGCTCGCCTCAAAGATTTTCACATAAAGTAAACCACAAAAATGTAATTTATTTAAGAACGAGGAATCGGAATATCCATATTTCCATGCAAAATAAAACCCAAATATATGAAAAAAATATCAATTTTCAACATTTCTATGTGGTGTCTATCCAAATAAACATCTCCTCACTGACATATTTAATCTTAAAATTACGGTGGCTGAGAAGTGCAAAACACATTTACAATTCAAAAACACATTAACAAATAAAAAACAAAATAACATTTGAAGAAACAAAATTATATTTTATGAAACAAATGTATTTTTGAAAAAAAGTTACAATTTTTAACAACAAATTTACATTTTAGCAAACAAATTTACATTTTAGGAAACAAATTCACATTTTAAATAAGTTAGATTTTAGGTGAGAGAAAGTTTCATTTTAGAGAAAAAAAAAATACATTATAGGGAAACAAATTTACATAAAAAAAATTGACGGTTAGGAAACACTTGTACAAGTGCAAAGACAAAACTGATTTTTGTTTCCTAAAATGTAAATTTGTTTGCTAAAATTTTAACTTTTGTTTCAAAAATACATTTGTTTCATAAAATATAATTTTGTTTCTTCAAATGTTATTTTGCTTTTTATTTGTTAATGTGTTTTTGAATTGTAAATGTGTTTTTGAATTGTAAATGTGTTTTTGAAAATTTTAACTTTTTTTTCAAAAATACATTTGTTTCATAAAATATAATTTTGTTTCTTCAAATGTTATTTTGATTTTTATTTGTTAATGTGTTTCTGAATTGTAAATGTGTTTTTGAAAATTTTAACTTTTTTTTCAAAAATACATTTGTTTCATAAAATATAATTTTGTTTCCTTTAAATGTTATTTTGTTTTTTTATTTGTTAATGTGTTTTTGAATTGTAAATGTGTTTTGCACTTCTCAGCCACAGTATAAAATACATCTAAAAACAACAAAACCCATTAACATCAAGTTATTTCTGCTAAATAAAAAAAATACCAGTCTAGTTTGACCTAAATAAAAGAAATAAAAGAAAAATACATGCATTATTGATAAAATTGCACTTTTTAAATGACTCCCTCAGTTACCTTCAACACTGTACAATATTTTGGTCAATTACCACCTTTTATTCTGACATATTACCGTTAATTTTCAAATACTTAAATGTTCTTGAGGCCCTTTGGTAATTTATCAGCCTATAGGTTGCCACTATGACATGGCATTAGTTAATGATATAGGGTGACACTACTTTTATTTTGAAAGAGTAAAAATACTTCATTCCTACTGGGTTATTTTTGTTTTAACTAAATATTAATTTGACCATTCTGTTATGGAGTGATTCTTGTCAACATGTTGTCTGTGACCTCTTTAATTAATACCTCAATCTCATTGTACCGTATATGTTGCACCAGGCTGATCCACTCCCCCCAGTGGATAATTGTTTGAGATTAGAGAGATTAAAGAAAAGAAGAGATAGAGATCATTCATCAATAATCATGTTTTACTTCTATTCCCCTCTGTCCAGATTTCTAGGTGTTATTATAGGGTATATGTTGTTCAGGAGGTAAACTACAACAAGCAGCCTTTTATAGAATAACAGGACTGCACTGAAAAAAATCAAAATCTAGATAAGTAATTTTTTCTCAAAATAGGTGCATTTGTTCTTGGATTGAGGAGGTGAAAGTGACATTTTGCCAATGGAACAAGACAATTTACGTTTAAAATAAGAAAACACACTTGCATTGTCTCATTTCAAGTGCATTTTATCTAATTATCTTATTTTAAGAGTAAATATATTAATTACACTGGCAAACCACCTCATTTATCTACTCAAATTAAGGGTAAATACACTCAATTTAAGAAATTTTTACTTATTTTTAGATCATTTTTCCAGTGTGGAGGGGGAAGCTGCAAGTTTAATTTTAAGTATGAATTTATTGTACATTCATTATTTTATAATGAAATAATACATATCTAGTGTTTAGTGTTTAGTTTGTTTTAATGATTCTAACACCAATAAAGGTTATAATTCGTTCAACTCTGTTACAATCTATTTAACTTGATACACAGCTACACTTTGTGCATAATAACACATATTAGCTAATTTGTGTTTAACTGTATACAAAGTTTAGAGGAGAAGTAGTGGTATCTCATATGTTATGTTAAAGTGTATTTTAAGCTAGTATAAGGTACCATGTTCTACTTGGCAGTCAAAACATAACTTAGGGTCAAATAAAATAAACTTAGAAAAACGTGTTTTACACAATGAAGAGTTAACTAAAAGGCAACTGGAAGAATGTGTTAGAGTATCTTTGAATCAAATGAAGTAACTAAATATTGAATTACAATTCAACTTTATTTTCATTACACTGTCACAAGTAGAAAGCAACGAAATTAACTGTCTGCATTTAACCTATCCGCTTTGGGAGCTGTGGGCTGCCATTGTGCAGCAACTGAGGGACTGTGTGGGGGGTTGAGTGTCTTGAATCCAGAGAACCAACCCCAAAGCACTGGAGATATTTGGAAAAAAGGAATCTCCTAACCTCTGCTTATGCGGCTGCAGCTATAAGGTTTGTCCGTCAGTGGCTCTCCACATTCAGGTCAGGCTGGAAACACCAATTTATAAAGGAAAGCTCTGTGTTTAAACCTTTAAGCTTTCTCTACCCAATTCTTTCCTGAGAGGAGATCATTCGGAACAAACACTTTAACACTTTATAAGGTTTATGTATTAAATGAGTAGAAAACAGGACAACAGGCTTTACAGAATTGTAATCTCAATCAGACCAGAGAGTCAGCAGCTGCCTCGACTAACAGTTAAAGCATTTCATACAACTCCAGTATCACACCCAGCCTCATCATCATATCATTTCATCATAGATATGTTTGCAGACATCCAAAGTTTCAAAGTTTCAAAAACAACCTCTGCTATTTCACAGGATGCATAGCTGCCTGTCAGAGAGGAAACCAAAACTTATTGGCTTATTTTTCTGACTAATCCAATCAGCGCACTTTTTGACACCCAGTCGCCTGGACGGCTGTTGAACAGAGCATCCCTTTGGACAGATACGCACAGGTTTCACAAGCAACCTCCTCCCCACACCCCCCTCTCTCTTGCTGTGCCTACTTCGCATTTGAAGTAGTTCTAATCCGCATATGGTGTGGGAATTATTGTATTGTCTGCACGCTTCTCAAAACAGATTCTCAAAACAGAGACTCACAGAACTTCCGGGAGACTTGGGATGTCCGTGTCTGTACATGTGGAGACTTCACTGGATCCAGCCATAATAATACACAATGTTGTCTGAATTCAAATGCGTAATGACAGAGCTCTCTGTTAAGACTAAAGGCCAATTTATACTTCTGACGCATAGCCTCTGGAACCGTCAAATCTGTCTATATGCGCGACCATGCACCCCGTGCTGAGGCTCTGCAACCATCGTCGCGCACCTCAAAATAATCCTGACTATATGTCAGACCGTCGCAAACCCGTGCAGACCTCAAGCGGATGTGTGCAGACAAAAAGCAGCTGTGATTGGTCCTTGGTATGCCTTTCCGGCTGTCTATGTGGTCGTCCTTCTTGATTCAAAGCCGGGGCACACCATTTTTAAAAACCGAGGAGTAATAAAAGCAATGGATAACCGCGAAGAAAGGTTGATCGAGGAGGTTCGGAAGTACAGCCACTTGTGCGATGCCTCAGACATGTTGTTTTGGAAAATAAACACTCCCGCCGGCGCCGCCGAAGAACTTCTCGTGACCATCCGCCGAAGTTCTCGCGGGTTCCCGAATAGGCTCCCCCTTGTGCTTTGATGGAAAACTACTGTGCGTCCCAAAAAATTCCAGACCGATGGTGCAGAAGCATACCAGCAAAACTGGTTTGCGACCAGACGCAAGCAACATTTGACGTGTACGGTTGCAGAAGTATAATCCACCCTGTCCTTGTGCTCCCATTTCTTTCTCTTGCTCGGAAGAGAATTAGTCTTCACAGATAACAGGCAGGTAATATTAGGGTTTAACAAGCACATACGTGAATAGTAAAATAATCCTAATGCATAGGTTTTGCTTTTTTTCCTCCTTTTGCAGATAGCCCCCACCTTGAGCAGCCAGAGATCTTCCTTCTCCTTCAGACTGTCATCAACATCCTGCTACCCCCTCGGATCATCTCCACCTCCCGCACCAAGAACTTTATGTTGGACGCTTCGCCGGCTCACTGCTCTACGCCTGGAGACACGGGAAAGGATCTGCGTAGAGAGGGATTAGCCGAGTCCACTAGCCAGGCGGCATATCTGGGTAAGACAACATCATGAAAACCTTTTTTGGGTTTATAATTAAATTATTTGGCTTATCCGACTCCACTTCCTGTAGCTCTGAAGGTGGTGCTGGTTTGCTTCGAACGTTCTTTGGGAAACCAGTGGTATCGTCTGAGCCTGCAGGTGAAAGAGATGGCTCTGAGGAAGGTGGGAGGTTTGGCTTTCTGGGACTTCATCGACTTCATTGTGCGGACCCGCATCCCTATTTTCGTTCTCCTGAGACCCTTCATACAATGTAAGGTAAGCACCCAACAATGCAATCAAATGCTGTTGTAACTTAATGTTATTTAAAAATATAGCATTTGGACTGTTATTTGTTGTTCCGTGAACACACACCCAACATGGTCAGTTAGCTCTGAATGTAGAATAAGGATTCCATTTACCCTGTAGAATAACAAAACAGACTGTAACACTTTATCGTCAATAGGAGACTTGGACCAATCCAACACCGTATGGCCTAAGCTTTCTTGAAAGTTAGAAACTCTCCTTTCCAAAGCAGATCCAACAGATGTTGCAGGTCTGAACATTTTGAGTTTTGGATGAATCTGGATCCTTTCACGTGTTTACTGTTGTATAAAGCAAGCTTAAGGGCTGGTTATACTCCCTGCAGCAGTGAGTTGCAGTGTGTTTGTCGCAGATATTTTTGATTTATGCAGAATTTTGAAGCTCTGTCTGAGCTATGTTATTCCACGCCACAACACAAGAGGGACAATCAGGAACTAGCTGTGGGTCTAGATACGGCCGAGGCGGTGAGGAATTGCGGGCAAATTTGTGTGACAATGGAGAGACATGAGGGCCAAAAAGAGCGGGGATCCAGGTGGAAAAAGAGTCCCAGAATTCTCGCGCACCTCGCTCTTCTTGCTGGTCTATCTTCACGAGTCTTTTTCCACAATGGCGGTCATAAAAACAAAACAAGCAGGTAAGGTACCAAACAGGATATACGCATAGTGCAGAGCAGATGTAGATTTGACCAATCAGAGGCCTCCTGTCTGCAGCACTCTCTGCGGTCAACTACAATTTTGGAGAGGTGCACCAGAGTGTTTACGGTAGGGGCATTTTGCATTCACTACGACACACAATCAGGGACCTGGTTTCTGAGTATAAATCAGTCTTTAGAAGAAGCAGCTAATGGTGATCACAAGCTCCCAAATGCTTACATGTCTTGAGCTGTTATTTATAAAGCTAAAACAAACTTAATTTAAAGGAAATTGTTGGTGATATGTTTGCAATAAAACGTAATTAGCATATCAGGAAACACATAACACAAAAGTGCTTAAAGCCGTAGTGAAATTTAGGCTACGTTCACACTGCAGGCCTTAATGCTTAATTCCGATTTTTTTATTAAATGAAATTTTTGCATTGCCGTACACATTTCCAAATATATGCGACTTGTATGTGATCTTATGTGTTCACTGGAGTCATACAACCAAAGTGTCCCACATGCGCAGTCGAGGATGCAATGACGTCACAGGCCAGCGTGTGCTGTGTTTACTGAAGTAAACATGGATGGTACTGCCGGAGTGCATCTAGCGATCTTTCCCAACCATAAAACCTCAATCTTTTCAAGATGGTTAAACATAAATACTGCTCTCCGCATCATCATCTGCCATGGTTGTTGTTTTTCTTGCAGCTTCTTCATAGCAAGACCCAGAATAGTGACCTTTGTCAGGTTTTAATGCCGTTCAGGTCGGATGAATGCGATCTGGCCGTTCAGACACAGGTCGCATTTGAAAAGCTCTGATTCGTATCGGATTGATGTAGTCAAGTGGCCTGGGTCGCATCGGAAAAACTCAGATTTGTGTTGTTTAGACTGAAATGAAAAGATCGTATCCAGGTCACATATGGGCCAAAAAAAAATCAGATTTGGGTCACTTCAGGCTGAAGTGTAAACGTAGCCAAAGTCCCTCCATTTCTGCTAGCTACTAGCTCCATTGTTTCTTGACCTAGCTAATGAAGTAGGTGGTCCTTCCCTAAAGTTTTCCCTCAGGAACAATGACAGAGGGTTATTGATTTCTATTTAGGCAAATCATTCAATGAAATTATATTCTAGCATATAATGTTTTCTTTACCTCTTTGGATTTGCATTAGAAATTGATTTGAACACATTAAAATTTCTTTAGATTAATTTTAAACTAATTTGACCTCTTTCCAAACTCTTCAACATAAACATTAGCTCTCAAACATCCAATTAGCTTTTCAGCTAAAATGGAGCAATTGAAATAATGTGGTCAAACAAATTCACAATACAAATCCAAGAGGTAAATTTATCATAATTGGTAAAATAATATCATAAAAAGATTTTCCTCAATCAGAATTCAATAACTGTTTGGATAACAGTTTCTTACCCTCTGTGATTGCCCTGAGGGGAATATTTAAAGTTAAGGACTACCTACCTTCTTTACTTAGGTTTGGTTTTCAGTCAATGGATCTCATAGCTAGCATATGTCTCTGTGATGTGTGTTTTTGTAGAGAGTGGGTAGAGGTTAGATTTTCGGAGATCCCCAGTGTCCAAATTTAATATCATGTCTTACTGTGCAACATCATCAATCCATCAGTTTTTGGCTAATGTCTGTTAATCTTCAGATGTTTACAGACAAGACATTCTTTGGGGTATTCCATTGACTGGTTGCCAATATTTGACATGTTTTGTAGTTGCTGACCCAACCAGCTGACTCCCAGGAGGAGATTACAGCGCGCCACCACATTGCTGACCAGCTAGAGCGACGCTTCATCCCAAGACCTCTCTGCAAGAGCTCACTCTTTGCAGAGTTCAACAATGAACTCAAGATCCTCAAAGAGGCTGTACACAGTGGCTCTGGTTAGATAGTTAAGGTGTTATACATCTCTTCACTCAAAGCCTATCAATTTGGTCAATTAACTTGTATTTGTTCTCAATTCCAAAAGCGTACCAAGGAAAGACCTCCATCAGCACTGTTGGGACCTCTACATCTGCGTACCGGCTCAGTCTGGCCACCATGTCACGCTCCAATACGGGCACCGGCACAGTTTGGGAGCAGGATAGCCAGCCATCGCGCCAACCATCACAGGATACACTCAGCCGCACTGACGAGGACGACGAAGAGAGTCAGAGAAACTGCTTTTGATTTATGTTTGGCCTTGATTATTTCTGGAACAATCATCACTTGTGTTTTAACATTAATTTGACAAAAAATTACCACTCCTACTTATGAATTATTTGTTGTTGTCTTACAAGTTTTTAAACCAGACATCTTGCTGTCCCAATGTACCGTAGATGACTCCATCAGTATTCCCAGCGTTGTGAGCGAGCATGAGGCTTTCCTGCCGCGGGTAATGTCTCAGCGGCGTTTCTCCAGCCACGCTACTGGCTCTGCAACCTTGCAGCCTGAGAATCCCCGCACCACCATGCTGCCCAGTCAAAGGTATTATCCTAGCAAATAAACACACTATAGACATGTTCAGTGTGTGAAATGTAGCCATTTTCTCTTTTTTATTGGTTAACTTAATGCAATTGAGGATAAGAACAGGAAGCGTCCTCATTTGTTATTAAAGGTTTCTATACATCTTTTATATATTGGCCTTTTAGGTTGTAAATCCATACCAGAAACAACTCGAGTCCAAAAATACATCCTTGTGGGATTCCACAATGTTAACATAGCATTTTTCTTTTAGCATAACAATGCTATTTTCAATCAGGCAACTGATCGATAGGGTGTGGTTTAGTTACAATTTTTGTCACTTTTAAGTAAATTTACGTAGCTTACACAAAGCATTCGGGTAATTGTTTAAGTTTTAAGTAATTTTTATAAAACATTGATATGGTCTTAACTTAAGTGTTTTATTGTTTAATTTAAAACGCACTTGTTTCCTCCGTTGTCAAATATAGTTTAATAAAACATTTCAAGATTTTTATTTCGATATTATATTAAGATATTTTCAACAATGTATCTGCATCGGCATGCTAATGGACTGCTAGTATTGTAGATGCTAGAGTATACATAGAGTTTATGTGTCAAATAAAATACATTGGCATTGAGATATTTATATATGTATAATTTACATTAAGACTTTGAAAAAGTTAAAAAGGCATGAAGGGAGGAACACAGGTGTTGGATGTATTATTTAAATCTAAAATCGCAGGGGGATAAGTGTAGATCCCTGAGGAACACCAAAGGGAATTATCTGATTACATTGATTCTCTAATAGATGCAAATCGTACACGACACTCTCTAATAGGTAATTGTTAAAAAAAAAACATTCTCTTTTCCTTTCTACGTTACTTATGATTGTTTGTATACTATTTAACGATGGAGTACTAGGGCCAGGTTAGATATTTTTTTAAATTTTTTACTTTGAGAATCAAATCGTAACATTACGAGAAAAAAGTTGTAATATTGCAAGAATGAAGCCATAACATTACAAGAATAACGTTGTATCATTACGAGAATAATGTAACATGACGAGAATAAAGTCCAAATTTTTACGAAATAAAGTCGTAATATTATGAAATAAAGTCATAACATTACGAGAATAAAGTCATAACATTATGAGAATAAAGTCGAAACATTACGAGAATATAGTTGTAATATTACGAGAATGAAGTCATCATATACAACAACTTGTTTCAGAAAGAAAGCTTCGAGCTCTGTCCGACCAGCACCACCACATTCTGCCCAATTTTGATGCTGGTGTGTTAAAAGATTTCCTTATTTGTCAAACTAGAGCCAAAGTATAACTTCTCACGATGCTCGACATTCTTCATTTTAGTGAAGAAGTGCGTCTTGTTGGAGTTGTCATAAAATACAACTTGTTTCTCATAATTTTAAGAATTTTTTCTCTTAACATTACGACTTTAGTCTCGTAATATTACGACAATTCTTGTAATTTTATGACTTTATTCTCGTAATTTTGACTATTCTCGTTGCGACTTTTTTCTCGTAATGTTACGACTTTATTCTCGTAATATTATGACTTTATTCTCGAAATAGAAGAAAAAAATCTCTAGCCTGGCCCTAATACTCCGTCGTACTATTATACATCCCTTTAATAGGCAGTAGTAAAAAACGTATGATGTTGAATCATAGGAAAAAAAATAAAGAAATATGTTTTACGCTATTTGTGTTTGAAATGTAGATTCTGACATGCAGGATTATAACCCAACCATATCCCACAACCACAGTCATATTTTTCTGTGTATATATCTGTAATTTTTTAACCCTTTTATTGTTTTTTAAAGAATGAAGCTGCTCCTTGACTTCTATTCAGGCCATAATTTAAACACCTGCTCCAGCTTTGGTTCTTTTCAGAGCAAAACGCCCCCCACCTTTACATCCTAGACACAAAGGGGGCCCTGGGTTGGTGATGGATCTCAAGTACACTCCCTAAACTGCCACTCTCCCCCCCTCCCTCCCCCCTTTTTACAGTGAACCAAATGTGCTAGATGAGTCCCAGGGCCTTCTGCAGGAGGGTAACCTCTCTAGGTACAGTGGCCCAATCTTTGTGTGTGTCCCATTGGTGCAATCTTTGCATCCGTCCGCCACTGAGAGGGGGCATGGCTTTGGGACAGCCTCCTCTGCTGGCCGTCGATCACTCATCCACATCTAGTCAAATCGCCTTGGCCCACTTCACCCCCCCCTCCACTTCTCTACTCACCTGTCTCTTCTTTCTATGTGGGTCCAGCGTTTCTTGTTTCTCCCCCTCCCCTCCCCTGTTTTTAAACTCCACACTGACCCTCATCTTTTCAGCTCATCTGGTGTGCTATTCTAACCAGGCCCCCTTCCCTCTCGCTCCCTAAACCTAAAGGGCCCCCCCAAATGGGATCCAGGAGCCCTGATCCTCCTGTCAGCTGTGGGTCTTTTCCAGTCGATGTGCCATCATAATGCCATGGTGTCTCATACTGTTTACATGTCTCTCAGGCTTCTTGCTGATCAAATTGGGCGTCCTGTTTGGGATACCAATCTGTAGGGGCAAAGGGGGAACTGGGGTGGCAACAACTCAATAACAATAGTTTTAGTACCTTTTTGTGCAACTTTTTAAAAAAGAAAATGGGAAAATTTCTTGCTGATATGTTAAATGAATTATATGAAATACATAATGAAAAAAGTGTTGCTGCTTCAGCCCCTACTACCCCCCTGTTGTGTTATTTGGCGTCTAAAGCATAGCAGCACTTGTTTATTTTTCTGCACATGTGATTTTGTTGTTCTGTAGCATACTGTGTGTGTTGTGATGAGTAGTTTAGCAGCAGCATCTTGTTGTAATCAAAGGTGGGTTCGGTGAGCGAGCACTGATGGTGCTGCGGTGTCTATTTGGGTCAATCACACTGATGTATTTTTGTGTGTTTCCCACATTTGTTTGTGCGTGTGTGCGTGAATGACATATACATATGCGACGATCCGATTGACTGGAACCAGGGTTGCAAGCGTTCAAAGTGAACCTGGACAACAGAACCTTCTACTCCAGGCCCCGTTAGGAAGAAAACGTGGACTCAGACAGGTATGGAAGTCAACACATTGGACTTGGTTCAGTAAAAATTGAACTCAAAAAATCTGTCAATCTTTGTCAAAAAGTTTTAAAATTTGTTTTTTTTTTTGCCATGAAATATAATATTTCTTAGACATTTTGAGATTTTGATTGTTCCATAAATATCACAGTAGGCACTTTAAGGTGATTACTCACTAACTTAAAGTGTAACTCACCCCATAATCCAAGTTTTTTTGGATTTAAATTGCATACATTTGGTTATATGGAGTGGATATTGTTCCACTATTGTTGTAAGCCTACATTTGAAAAACAAATTCAATACATAAATGAATTTGAAAAACTGCTCCCATCAGAAAAAAAGTTCCCAGACTAAATTTTCAGATTTTGTTTTTCCAAAATAAGTGTCATATTTATTTATTTTTTTACATTTTATGTTTACAAATATTGTTTTGTTATTTATTTATTTATTTTTTACCGTTTTTGTATTTACAATTGATTATTTTAGTAAAAAAATTTTTTCAAATTTCTATTGTTCAGATTGAGTTTTACAAATTTCCTTTCTTTTAAATTGTAGTTTACTGATTACCTTCTCCTTGCTGCTGGGGATTGGCTTTCCTCTGGAGTTAGGAGTGAAAACACATTTCCATTGGTCTGTATGGACACTGTTTGCTTTGGGTTTGAAATGAAGAAAATGTGATGAGTAAAACCCAATCTGGAGTCACCCAGAAATTTAAAAAAAAATAATAAAATTATAATATATACTAATAAAACAATTTTGGAAACCAACAGTTTAAAATGTAAAAAAAAAACAAATTTGTAAATATATAAAATCTAAATAAAACATATATTTTGTAAAAAGATAATATGAATAAAATTATTTTTTTATATATATATATATTTTAAATAACAAAATGTGATAAATTACTAAGTAAGTTACTTATTTATTTTTTTTAATAAAATGTTTCTCAAAGTTTAATTTCTGCTTTTTATTTTTTTTCTTTCAAATTTAATTTTTCAAAATGTCTTTTTTTTTTTTTTTTGCTGGCATCAATAATGGAACAAAATCCCCCCATACATTCATGGAGTGCTATTTTAATGTCTGTTTATATCTGTAAGGTGTTTTTAGTTTATCTCAAATTAATCGCAAACCCGACTCAATGTTGCCAAGGTTACAGTTAAATGCTGTTACTGGATTAAACGGTACGTGCGGATACATTGAAATATCCACATGTTATGGTAAATAAAAGCAACTCACTCAAACATATACTTCCATAGCTGTGAAAATCCTCCAAACATCTATTGACGTCTTAGCTTCGTATGGCTAAGCTAAGCTAGCTGCCTCCGCACACCTAAAATTTGTCAGCAAGTGGGTTTATCTTAAAAATTCAGGGTGAGGTACACTTTAACTAAAATATCAGGGCTTTTTGTCCTTGTTTTAATAACTAAAGACTTTTACTGATTTCTTCTAACTGTCATGGCGGGTCGAATATATTTGACCCACATGCAGAAGCACTCACAGAGACCGAGAAAGTTTTAACAGTTTATTGAAAGATAACTGTGCAGAGATAGGAAAAACAGTTCTTCAGCTTGGGGCGATTCCTGCGGTCAGGTGAACTCAGGTGAGCTCTAGGAGGAGATCAGAGGGGTGAGTTCAAGGACTATGCGAAATCTAGCCGATTGTCTGAATACAAGGTAACTTGGACACACAGTGGTTGTTGGGGAGGGTTTCTGAGATTTGTGAGATTTGTGGAGGCTTGGTCTGTAGACGGTTTAGTTCGTTGGATGGCGGACAGGCAGACTATGGAGATCCTGAGGAGCAGCTGAGCAGACTGCCTGACACTTGGTTCCTGAAGTGCTCGGCGTGCAGATGAGGAGATCTGTCTCCTTTTCTCAGTGTGACGAGTGTTTCCCTTCCAAGACTTGAGCGTAAGCGCTGAAAGAGCTCAGAAGAAACTAGGACTCACGGTTGACTCTGTAAACTCAGAGGGGCTAGAGTACCCAATACTGGCAAACACTCTGGCGAGGACGTGAAGACAGTCTGCTCCTTAAATACTCCTCAGGAAATAATGACCCAATAGGCTGCAGGTGTGAGCTGAGAAGAACAGGAACCCCTCCAGACCAGCAGAGGACAATAGCACCATCTAGTGGGTGCACAGTGGAACTGCCAAAGAAAATAAACAAACCCCACAAACTGGAATCCTAACACTAGCACTCAATTTTGGTTATATAAGAGTAGTCATAGAAGCTAGCTTTCGTATACTAATTTATATTGCAGGCTCAAAGGATAGTGAAACAGATTTCGTCCCAAACCGGCCCCTAATCGCTATCCCTCAGTTTGCGCGTTTCCGCGGAGGGTGCGCCACATTAAGTACTGTCCCAAACCATGTAGTGGGTAGGGCGAGTGGAATTCAGCAGTAGCTGTTTGCTGCATCTTCATCACACTGACGAAAAATCAAAAGTTAGGTATAAGAAAAAAACGTAATTAATTCCAAAGGTATGTTCCACTTTGAAATAGTTTTATTTGACCGTATACATTTGTTTTAAGAAAGAGGCAAATGTTATATTTTATGTCACCATGCGCCACACAGCTACATGGGTCCTTACTGTGTTGCCTTAGCAACGACTCCTTTCTTTTTCTGTTGAAGGGAAGAGGCCATCCCATTCTCGCTTATACCCCCCCCCCCACCTTTAATGAAGGCTCCTTCCACAGCTGCTAGTGTGACTTTATTGCGAGTGAGACTTGATGTTTAAGTGTCAGTCGTTAGCAGTTTGGGATTGGGCCATAACGATGGTTACTCGACATAATAGGAAGATCAAAATCGGATGTAAATATCAGGTAAAATTGTAAGTATTGGGCCCAATTTTTTCTTTAGACAACTAATGGCAACTTTCATTCAACTTTAAAAAATAACTTTTGGGGAAAAACAATGTTACAATTCGCCATACAAGCTTATCATCTCAAATAAAATGTTACTACGCATTGAAAGACAGTTTAATTCATTAGGGGAAATAAGTATTGAAAGCAAGCTCATTTCATTTATTTTACTTTTATTAACCATTATCTGAGTAATCATGATGGATAATGATCATAACCTCTGCTGTTTGAGTAACAGCCCCTCCCCTTATGTAAAATGAGGTCATGAACAAAAGCAAGGAAGCACCTACTTTAACCACGCTGCGCCACCACTAACGAATCCTTTCTGCAATCAGGGAACAATGATGTGACGTAGACCTCTATGATTTCTGCTCAAATCAGGATTTTTAAATTAACCCTCTCAGGCTCAAATTAAGTTGTAGTTGCAGGAAAAATCTGATATTTTGAGAAAATTATTATATGGGGCAGTAATATACAATTCAGACTTTTTCTTGAGTGAGACCTTCACATGCAATGAATTCTGGGAAATTGCAGATTTGCAAAAGTGGCCCAGAATGGTAAATTAACACTGAAGACTGAATCTGATATGAACGTTAACTTTATTTGAATATCACAAACAAAAAATTAACAAAACAAAATGCGGGAAAAAAAATTTTCACACAAAATTAGAGAAAACTTGTTCATAAACTTTTTCTCCACCGACATCTCAAAACCTCTTGAGAAGGCCGTTACTGTTAAACTCAAAATATAGGCAAACTTGTTGATAAAGCATGTAGCATCCATTGGTACCTGTTTGGGTACACGTTGCGAATCCACAACATTGAAATCGAGATGCCTCTGGTGAAAAACCCAGAGGAGATCAAATCTACTAATTGGCATGTGTCATATCTATAAACATTCATGATTCATCTTATGTAGTATTGATTTCAAAATAATGGAAATTGGTAGTGATACTTACATGAAATTGATGCTTAGAAAATCTGTTTCAGTGACACCAATGACTCAGCCATGTTGAAAGTGAGTCAGCAGTACCATCTGAGAGAAACTGTTTGTTGCAAATGCACAACTAAGTCCTTCTGTCGTACTTCTGAGTAACAAAAGCTCTTAAAATATGGATGTGAAGTAATTAGCTAAGTGGTATTTAGCTGTTGCAAATTTGCAACATCTGCCTGGAAAGGATAAACTAAAAAAGTTAGCTTAAACGTCTAATGTCTAAGGTCAATTCTAGCAACTGGAGTGATTGATGAACATGTAATTCCTATCAAGAGGTGCGTTATAAAAGCGCTGTAATGCAAAGCGATGTCACGGAAACCCTACTAGCAGTGCGGCAGGAAGGATTATGGTGATTACAGCAAGGCAACATCTGTGACGGATGCTGGAGTTGATCAATTTGAAGTTTTCTATCTTTTCGTGTTGGACAACCAACCAGCATAGAAAAATATTTCACAAACAGATTATAACAGATTCATGTTTCTAGAAGTTATGGTGTCCTCCGGGCAATGATCTAAAAGGATTGAGTACAGTGACAATAAACACATTTGTCATTGGTGTTTTACAGCTGCGGCGCCCACTGCTGTCCATTCCAAAGACTGAGCCGCGAGGTCGTTCTGGAGCTCGCCTCTCCACGACTCGAAGGAGCATCCAGCCTAAAAACAAACCTCTGGGTAACGCCGCGCTCTCTGTGTTTCTCTGTGCATAGATGACACGACAAAGACAGGGCGGATCGGTCCGAGTCACCCAAACTCTCTTCTCAAACCTCCCATTTGAACATCCTGTATAGAGCCCCAGCACCCAACCCTACCCCCCCACTCCCCCCCCGTCTGAACCTCTGTCTTTGTCCCAGAGCTGTATGTTCTACCACTTGCCACCAGACTGACTCTTGTCACTTTGTTCTGTCTCATGCTTTTATGTTTCGATATAAAGAAACTTTATTGGACTGTGAAGGTGAGACACAATCGTTAACCCTCCACCCTGCAATAGCCCGCCCCCTTCCCTGCCTCCCCCCTTTTTTTTTCTTTATCTGCAACCTCACCCAATAGGACGCTCTGCATGTCTGTCTTGCTTCCCCACCCAGTACCCTACTTCCCACCCCCTGTCCTTCCACTGAACCTCCACGAAATTTGGTGATGCTGATGTGTTAGCGAGAAGCTTGCTGCTGATTCTGATTTTTTTAAATCGATTTTAACCCAGTGTGTGTGTGTGTGTTTACAGCACATGGAGACCAGAAGAGGTCTGTGACCTTTACGGAGACTCAAGGCCAGCAGGCGTCTCCCAGTACTGCAGAACCTCCAGGTGAAAGCAGGAAGTCAAGCCCAGCACCATCAAAGTCCCCCACACTGGAAGTGCCCTCTGTTACCACGGCTACCATCAAAGCTGATCTGCATGGGCCTGCAAACACACAGGTAGGATGCTTCAATAAAAATAAAAAAAAATTTAAAAAAGGCCAATTTTGACCAATAAGATCCAAAGTTATGCATTAGAAATGGGTTTATGGTCAGGGAAAGCAATTAAACATAAAAAATAAACTCTAATAGTAAACAATAGATTTTTTTCTCACATTTGATCGCTAATTTAAGTTTTCTTGAAAGCTTCCACTGTTTGACACATTTACAACAAGGCAATAAAATCAAGGTTTGATAACATCGATCTGTTATAATCCTGCAAATGGAATAAACGCGATTAAAATAATGAGCATTTTGATACAGGCAGATTAAATACTAATTAAAAAATATTCTAATGATTCCAAAGGAAGATTAAATGTTGTCTAATAATTTTTGACATACATATAGTACATATTTCTAGATATTATGCTTGATGTAACATGGAAGGGTATGAGTTTAACTCCTCCCAGCCACTAGCGGGCGTACCTGAGCTCACCCGCCTCTTCCTTCTGCTCTGTATGCCAGTGTTCTATCAGATCAGCATACTCATAGTCAATACGAATGCTCTATAACTGTGGAGTCGGCACAAATTTAAGAGAATAAGATACAGGAAGTCTACTTGGCTACTTTATTTATGCATCATATGATAAACAAAAGGTTGTAGTTGAAGGTAAACAGACAACCTTAGTAGAAAAGCATACCAAAAGTCAAGTAGGCTAGTTTATTCATGCGTGATGAAATAAACAAAACGTTTTAGTCCGAGGTAAACAAAATTTAAAGCTAAACTGCTTTAAACACAGACATCCTCGCTTTTTGTGTTCACTTCTTTACCTAGCCTGTCAGATTGTCATTACTATTATGGATTAGAGGTGAGTATTGGCATGAGTGTTGCGATTCGATACATGTCGCGATACTTGGGTCACGATACGATATTATCACGATATTGCAGTATCACTATATATTGCCATATTTCCCCCAGCCATCAAAATCAAATGATGCGATAAAACAGCAAGTGCTGTATATTTTCATCAGAAAATATTGATTAGGTATTATTATCCATGTTGTTTGGGGTCTCCTTCCACTGTGACTGCCTCAAATACAGATTTGGTGCTGCACGCACAGTTAAAGGGCTCCACAGCGCTTTCTGCCAGAGTGGTGGTGCAGAGGTAGCCCATTTTCCCATCAATGTTTTATTTAACCATTTTTTTTTAAATCGATACTAAGAAGTGAAAGATCGATATTATTGCATGTTTATTA
Source organism: Cyprinodon variegatus (assembly GCF_000732505.1). Lineage (NCBI taxonomy): Eukaryota > Metazoa > Chordata > Actinopteri > Cyprinodontiformes > Cyprinodontidae > Cyprinodon > Cyprinodon variegatus. The sequence goes on from NW_015150888.1 coordinate 439,117, forward strand.
ACCAAGCTAAGGGCTTAGCGGTAAAGCTAAGGGCTTAGCAGTAAGGCTAAGGCAACAAAGCATGAATATTAAAAAAAATACGGATTTTAGCTGAACTTAAACTATCACTTTATTTGGTGGATTTGAGGTTCAAATGTCAGTTTTCTTCACTCAGTAAGCCTACTCAAAGTACTCAAGAAATTGATTAAAAAAAATGTATTCATAGGAATTTAAAATAAAGTAGAAAGGAGGGTGCAATAAAACGATTTCTAAAAGTAAATGTTCAACGAAAGGTTACTGAGTAAATCTGAATGCTACTCACCTCTAAAAGTTCATCTATGTTTGAAAAGTTTTAAATTTATTTCTATTCTTATTTGTATTTTTTTTTTACAGTAAAGTTTATATGTTTATTCTACACTATTCTAGACTATTCTATTCTTTTTTTGTGTCATTTTAATAAAAACATTGTAACTTTGACCTTAAGTGTTTAAAAGAAATTTTGTCATAGTGACGTTTATATATTTTTAATGTTAGTGAGGATTACTTTTCTTGTTTTGTTTTCATTTTCTAAAGTTTGACTTTTTTCATTTTGGATTTTTTGATTAAGTATAATAAGATTTTTTATCCTTAATAATTTATCCTTCTATCAACATTATTTGTAATATGGAGATGTTTTGTGTCTTGAGCTTAATTTTTTTTTTAATAAATATCTTTATTTTATAAATAAGAAAAATTTCTAGAAATACTTTTCTAAAAATAAAATACAGCGTTTTCCTAAATTTGTATTTTTTTTTCATTTAAATATTTGATTTATTATAATTGTTGTTTTGATTAGTTTTAAAATAGGACTTGAATTATGTCACTTTTATTTTACATCTTTTTTTTTTAAGTTGTAAAGATTTTCAATTAATTTAAATCAATCATCTAAACAATTTCACCACAAATTAAATTCTACTTCTTTATTTTAATTTTAAAGTTAAATTTAGTATTATATTTATCTTTTATTATATTTTGTCAAATAAATAAAAAGCACAAAAAACATATCTTTTGGTGTATTTTGTCATTTGTTTAGGTGTTTATTTACTATAAGATGTATATTTATGTGTTCATAGATTCAAATAATTCTTTGCGGATCCCCTTGCATTTACCCTGCGTCCCCACTAGGTGGACCCAGTGAGTTAGTAGGAGGTAATCAGCAGTTTTGCTCTGTGCTGATAACAGGATGCTGTTTTATTCACCCCTTCAGGTCCCTTCAGCCATGAGCAGCAAGGAGAGGAGGGAACAGTGGGGGCTCCGCAGCAGCCTCTCCCCTCCCCCCTCCTTCTCCCGACCTTCCACCCCCACGCCCCCCTCCCGTACCTGCTCCCCTCTCCCTCTATCTCGCACCTCTTCCCCTCTCCCCCCTCCGCTCCCAGTGCTGAGTGCGGCCCCCTCCCCAGGCCCCCCTCCACCGCCGCCTCTGCCGCCCAGCATCAGAGAGAGCCCCGGGGACGAGGACACGACGGCGCTGCTGCCCCGTGGCGATGCCCTGCAACGGCTCAGCGAGGACGAAGGCACCGAGAACCCGCTCCTTGCCCCTTTGCTTTCGCCCAAGTCGCCCCGACGCTCCCCTCGTCGGTTTCCTCTCCCTCTCTCCCCCGTTGACCTGGACCTGGATGAGTCCCACGTGTGAGAGGAATGGGAATATTTCCTCACGTGACAATCAGAGTTTAAAAAGACTAAAGTCGGGGATGAATGTATATCAGCTGTCAACTCCACCGTAGATTTAACTAATTAAAAATCTTAATATTACATTTATTTCCTTCACAAACTCAGAGATTTATTTTTTAGAATATTTTCAGTCATATTTATATCATTATTTAATATTAAAACTACTAAATTAGCACTTTTAAAACAGAGACCTGTAATATCTAAATAAACATAAACATTTATGGTTTACATAAACCATAAACATCCCTTCCTCTTTTATTACACTTTTTGATGTCATGCAGAAAAATGTGTAGTTAATCACAGAATGTATGGAGTAAATTTTGTTCCATTATTGTTGCAAAAAACACTTTTTTTATTGGAAGTAAATTAAACGCAATCCACAAATGATTGCGTTTAATTTAATTAATTTTAATCTTCTAAACAAAAACAAAAAAACTTTCTCATATTTTAGTTTTTCAATTTTCTTAAATCAGATTTTATGACTTCATAATTATTTATTTTTTGAGATAAAGTTTTACAAATTGCATTCTTTTCAAATTTTACAGATCACATTCTCATTACTACGAGCCCGAGACAAACATTTCCTCTTCTTCAATAAATATGTTGTCGCTAACGACCAATAGAAATGCATCTAAGCTCCTCACTCCCACCCCCTTTGAAGGTGAAGAGAAATAAAATATTAAGATTTGTTAAAATAAAGTCTGTAGAAAACATAAAGTTTGAAAAAGAAACGAGAAAAAATTACTTTTTCAAAGTTTGATTTCTATTTAAAAAAACATATTCTTTTCAATAATAATGGAATGAAACTCACTCCATAGCTGGATCCTCTAACCCACCCTCCAGGTTTCCTATTAAAACTTTAAATATATTTTAAACATTTTACTATCTTATTATTATAGAGTGCAATGTGGAAGTGTGTCTCTTAAAGCCATTTAAAAGAGAATAAAGATTTAGTCTTTTCTAATTAATTGTCATGAACTCACATAAGCTTAAGTGTTTAAGACTTTGTACATTAGGAGTAAAAATGTCTTCATATTTATCTGTTTTGCACATTCAGTTATAAAAATCAACATTTGAAGCCATCGAAGCCAACAGATTATGTGAAACCTTCACAGTTGGCCCATTTTTCAGAGGAAAGCAATATTTAATCAACTCACTGCCCCTTTAGATTGATTTATTCAGAGTTTATTACCCATTGATTGTGTTCTAATAGGAATAAAGTAATGGAAAATGCAAAAAGATGAATGAAACCTTGAGGATTTGTTGATTGTCTGTGTTTTGCTTGTTTCTGCCGCTGCTGTGTGTCTCTTCATATTGCGTTCGTCACCAATCAGTGTAGCGTCTCTGAAATATATCAGTTGTCTTGATGTTCGTGTCTTTGTGATGTCAAAGACTCTTAACTGTGATAAATCCAGCAGTAGACACCTCTTCGCTCATTTCATGCCTTAAAAGGGAAACGTTTCTGGACGCGGTTCGAGTCGTTTTGTGCCATATTTCACACCTATGCACTGTGAATGTGATTCATTTGCTGCTTTCTCTGTTTGCCGGTTTTGTAACCTGTAATCATGGCTGCCTAAGACACAGTTCAGCCTCTATTTACTGAGACTTGATTCATTTCACACCCATAATGTCAAATTTTGGCTGTTATGACACTTTTTGCCATCATGAGGCAGTATATTCCAAACATACCAGTCACCGAGGGCATCAAAAACTTGTTGAACTGTTGTGTCTTGTTAAATGTTGCATATTTCTGTCCTATTTGATCAAACCCTGAAAATTCCTCCAAATATATAAATAAAATATAATTTATGGCGTGGTTGAACATTTTTTTTCCGACAAAAAGGGCACATTTGCTGTGGATCTCCATTAACCAGTGGAATACATTGTAAGATTAAACTTCTAGCTACAAAGTAGTTTCAATGTTTTTGAATGAGTAAAACATATTATGAGCCTGTGTTAGTTTTATTTTACTAGTTTTAGTCAAAGGTTGGAGTTGGACATTAATGAGCTAGAGGACCAAAGAAGTCTGGTCCAAAGTGGGCAGTAAAGGATCTGCTGCTGATCTGGGTTACAGACACTAATGTGTACTTTAAGGGATCTTTTGAGTCCATGCCTCAATAATCTAGGGCTGTTTTTAATGCAACCTATAGAAAATGAGCTCCGCAATGCTATGCCTGATCCATGTAAAACCTCTGACTATTTAACTTAAAATGTAAAGTCTCTAGAAGTTCTTTTATTTTGAAAAGTTTTTTGCAGATGATCATATAGAAAATTGTAATAAATCATCTACATAAATATGGGATCAGAATCTAAGACGTTTAAGGAAACAATGATGGCAGCGCCTCACAAAATTAGCACGCTTTGCCTGACCCATGTAAGTATTGCACTTGAAATACAAAATTAGGATCTTTTAATCTGAAAAGTTTCTTCCAGAGGCTTCTGTAAACGGGAACAAATCATCTGCGTAAAGATTGTTTAAGAGTCAGAATGGGACGGATCCTGGAGGCCTCAGTCTGCAATGCAACACACCTGAGTTCAAGCCTTTTGGTCTCAGGACCTTTGAGATGTCTTCCACCTCTCATTTCACGCCATTTCCTGTCAGTCCACCTTAAAAATAAAAGACATTAGTGCTGACAAAAATAACAAAGTTGTCCCTAAAGGAATTTTAATCATTCAACTACTTTCAATGTGAAAAAGTGGCATAAATATTTGAATGAAAGCACATTGCATTTAAACTTCAGCTTTATTTACACAGCATACTTTGGATATAAAAAAAAATGCATCAAAATCATTACATCACAGTTTCATTCATGACATCAGCAGAAACAGACAAAGAGTTATTTAGCATTTGGAATCGAGCATTGGTTCAGAAGAGACCTTTTCATTGTCATCTTCATACTCTGGAGCTTCCTCTGGTGGTGAAAGGACTCCCCAAGCCTTCACTTTGAACACATCCATACTCTCAGGAAGGATCCCCTTGTTGAACAACAAGGCGGTGACATATGAAATCGTAACAATTGTGACCAGAGACGTCAGCATGCAGATGGTCTTAAAGGGCCAGCGCTGTATATAAACGCCATCCTCAAACGTCCCATCTGGGAAGCGAAGAATGGCAGGCAAACTGAAGACAGGTTCCCCGCATAGAACCCTCATAACAAAGGCTATAATGTAGCCAGCCATTGCGCCATAACTGTTAGAAACCTTGATGAAGAGGACGCAGATGAGCTGGGGGAGCATTATGGTGTAGGTCAAGTCGGAACTCAGGATCCAAAAGGCCAGAACTCTGCTGTCCACATAGGTGAGGGACGTTCCTCCAATTCCAACAACCAGGATGGTGATGCGGATCACCCACTGCAGCTCCCTATCCGAAACCTAAGTATGAAAGCAAACTGTAATTGATTATCTGGGTTACGCATTAGTACTCCCATTAGTACGTCCTCTCTTTCTACCTGATTTCTGATCATCTTGTAGATGTTGGTGGTAAAGATGGAGGTTGCAGCCAGCAGACAGGAGTCCGTGGAGGACATGGCAGCACCAGCAATGGCTCCCATTCCCACCACGAACACAGCCGTAGGGGTCAGATGTAGAAGGACGATGGGCAACACCATAGCTGACTCTCCTCGCTCGTATGGAGACGGCGATCCATACGACGTCATGTTCCAGTCTAACAGGAGACCAGCCTTTATCAGGGTTCTTACAGAAATCAAAGCAGGGAGTTCTAACCACTGATTTTGGTTTACCTGTTGAAGCTGCGACGGCGCCGATCAGCACGGGTGGAATCCCCAAAATGAGCACCACTCCTGCCGCTATGAAGCACATCATCCTGGCTGTGAAGGTAGAGGAGGACGAAAGGGTTCTTTGGTGGAAGTCTTGGAAAGCCAAATTTCCAACGCTCTGGAGATAGAGGATAATAATTTAAATCCTGGCCCGAACCATTCAGAACATTTATGTTAACATGACTATTGATGGAGTGAATTTTGTTCCAATTTTGTTACAAAAAGCACAAATTCTGTAAATGGAAATGTGAGTATTTTCACTGTTTTCTCAGATTTTATTTGAAATTTTTTTTTCATATTTTCTCTTTTTTTTTTAACCATTTTTTTCTTTTAGATCGAGTTTTAGAAATTGATTTTTTGTGTGTTTTACAGATCCCTTCGAAGCCCAATAGAAACGCTTGATATTGACCAATAAAAATGCTGTTTCTAACATCCATGCAGACCAATAGAAATGCATCTTCACTTCAGAGGAAGGATAACCCCCAGAAGTGAAGAAAATATAATCTGTTAAAAAGCAATAAAAAAAAATATCTAATTTGTAAACACAATCTGAAAAACAGCAATTTGGAAAAAAGAAATTGAAAATGAAACAAATCTGAGAAAACAGCATAGGTCTTCTCAAAACCTTTTTTTTTGTTAAAACATTTTTTTTCTATAGCGCCAAATCACACCACATGACATCTCAAGAGACATTAAATCAATCCATACACATTGGTTAAAGGTTTCTATCTAAAAGCCCAGTGCATGCTTAACATACGAAAAATCTGGCAAAAACACAGGCATACGTTGGATAAGTTATGAACACGCTAAAACACGCTGTCACGTCAACATACGTATGCCAGCATATATGGGCCATAAGTTACAAGTAAGTTATCTGATCGTTTACAAATGTTAAATGTAAGTTACTCATAAGTCGTGGCGTCCAGCTTATCCAAAACCTATGAGTAACATATGCGTAACTTATCAAGAACTTATCTCCAATGTATATCAATTTGTCTGACGTGTTCTAGACGACTGCTGAACGTGTTTCTAACTTACAGCTACTGTATAATTGCGTATTGGCAGCATTGTGGTATGAAAGGCCTAGCCTGGGTGCCATTCCGAACTTAGTCCCGCCCACAAGGTTTGAGGTCGGGAAGTTC
>NW_015150888.1:446332-453111 GCF_000732505.1 Cyprinodon variegatus
TCTATGGAGCAGTATCAGACTCACATTCTGACTAGAATTGAGTAGGACTATGTCAGGCTATGAAAGGCCATTCACAAGGGGAAACTCTGTTCTCCTCCAGACTTCATCCCCATCATAGGGTGAGTGAGAAGGTGAGTGTGATGGATCTTCCATGAGTTCACGGCCATGACCAACAAACTTCCTAGCAGACATGATGCTGAATCTGCTGCAACTGTCTTTATCTTTTTTCTTTTTTTTTTTTTGGGCGGGCGGTAAACATCAGCTAGGTTAATACCCAGATCAAAGACATTTTTTTATGCAGACCGGGCGTCTCCGGGCGCATCGCCGCTACCCTCAGGAGCAGCGATGTGCCTGAGGGGAGCATCTTTAACTGATGCTACGTAATGCCCATGGACGCTACGCAGCCATGCGTTATGCCTAACTCCAGCTGTCGTTGGACATAAGTTCTGGAACTTGTTATGAATACACTATGTAAATGGTAAATGGCATGTACTTATATAGTGCCTTTTTTCAAGTCAGGTAACTTGACCAAAGCGCTTTACACTACATTTATTCACCCATTCACGCACACACACACACACTGATGGTGGCAAGCTACATTGTAGCCACAGCTGCCCTGGGGCTCATTTACAGAAGCGGGGCTCCCGTACACTGGCCCTCTGACCACCATCAGTAGACAATGTAGGTGAAGTGTCTTGCTTAAGGACACAACGACAGTGAAAGTCGGAGCCAGGACTTGAACCGTCAGTCCTTCGATTTCAGGGCAAACTCCTACATCCAACGCCACTGTCGCCCACACTATGTATATGAGCAAAATTAATAAAATTCATAGAAAGTTCAGCATATGCCAGCGTTTTCTGAGATTCTGGAACGTCAGGCATACACTGTCTATATCGGCAAGTTGCTACAAGGCCCTAAGGATACCCAGTTGAAAGCATTGATGCATTGACTTACTCTTTACCCATTTTAGATCCGGTTCAGAAACAACGCACATGGCCAATCAAAATGGGCTAATTTAAAACCCTTAAAGCCAAATGGACAATGGCCAGGTGGTCATTTAGTGTGTTACCATTGCGAGGAAGTTATCGATCCATCTCCACATGTCGTCTGGGTCCAGTCTTCCAAGCCAGGGTGCCTGATATGTGTGGTTAAAGGCGGTCAGGCTGAGGTCAGAGTAAACGTCGCTTGCCAGAACGAAGGGAGTGCAAAGCCACTAAAATAAGTAGCAAAAGCCAAAGTCAGACAAATGTAAGCTTACACCCATCAGGGCAATACTGATGCATGCTAATTTGTTTACCTCTGCTGTCTTGTTAATGTGCTGAACTCACCAAGCTACAAAAGACCAGTGATAACTGGATGACATCAGTAAAAGCAACTGAATAAAGACCTCCGAGTACTGTGTAGAGGATAGCCACCGCCGCAGAGATCCAAATGCAAAGGCTCAATGGCAGATCGGAAAATACTGAAACAGTAACTCCTGGTGGAGAAGAGCAAAAACACATCGATGACATACAGTTTTGTTTTGTCCTTTAATCAGGTATTTCAACCATTCTTTTTTCCATTTGGAAAGAGGTTTACATTTCATTCCTTTGACGGTGGTGGTGTCTATGATGTATATAATTACATTAAAGGGTTAAATTTTGTCCCATTCATTCTGACAGAATAGGTTTGACTGGGATAGATTCACTTTTTTTTAGCTCTGGCCACAAACTTTTGGATTAAGATCAGGTGTCCATTGTGAGGTGGGAGATCTAGAGTCAACAAGTCATCTCTATGTCATGTATTTGTTCAGCCCAAAGATTGGACTCACCTGGTTCAGTGGCTGGGCAGAACAAATACATGATATAGAGATGAATTAACGGCTCCAAATCTCTCTCCTCTGCCATTTTGTAATCTGTCAGCAGACCAAGGATCATCGTCCATATGGAAGATTTATCTCAAGGATTTCACAACCACAAATGCCGTGTAGAACCTTACCATCGGCCCAATATCTGGAAGTTTGAATAACTTCACTTAAACTGTCAGGTTGAGGAAAATTGGGCAAGATGTTCAAGAAGAACCCAGGTCTTCAGCCAGCATCACCATCCACACTGAACTAGTTTTATATTGACACATTTTTTAAGCCATTTTTGCTCCAAATTAGCATTAAGATTGACTGAAGTTGCCAGTTTCCTATTTGAACAAACCAAAACCTTTAAGTTTGTTTGGGAGTCATGCTAAAGCTTTCAGATTCTAGAACTCTGTATCTTCCATGAAATTTTTGTGGAGTCAAAAAAATAAAGCAAAGATGCAAACAAAAAGCTAATTATAATAGTAAAGTTTAAGCACCTTAATTAGAACCTTAAATTGTGGTTATATACACTTTTCACAGGTTTTTCACATTAAACCCTCAGGATTTTAGGTCTGGTATAAGACAAGGCGGAAGATATGGGAGGTCAATGGTCGGAGCTCACTGAGATCCATGGCAAAGACTCAAATCTTTGGGATCTCTTAGAAAAACAAGAGTATGTTAAACTGAAAGCCAACAGTAAAAGATCATTTTAAGGCCCTAAAACCGAAATCTTACAAAACAGGGTTGTAAGCCTACTTTGAGATTACGAGGCAGAATTCTGCCTTGGGTCTGTTTTGCTGCTACCCTTTAAGAAATCGATAACCCAACCATACTAGATACAGAAGTGTTCCAACAGGTCAATAATCCCAGATTGTAAATGGTTGATGGCCTTTACTTTAAAAAAAAAAAAAATGTATTGAAAAATGACATTCTTAACAAATGAGGCATGTCAATTTTTGCTTTAGTTTCATTATATGAAAATAAAACACTTCAAAATTTGAGCCCTTTAGGTGACGATAAGTGCTTAAATTCAGTCTGCCGCCAAACAGGGAAAGCAACAGTAATAGCTGTGAAGTAATAATAAGAGATTTTTAATGCAAAAGTAAAGATCCCTTACAATGGGCTCTGACCAAAAGAACATTTAAGGACAATATCGCAAACCCGTCTCAGAACCCTAAAGTGCTTAATAGTATTTTAGACAATAATTTCTGGTCTTCTGGGCCACTCACAAATAGCGAGGTGGGGAAAGTGTCTTGCCCAAGGACGCGCAGATTGATACAGAGGTGGGGTAAGCACTTACCTCATGATTGCCTCAAATTGGGCATTGGGTCTGTGCCAGAACCCCAACCAAGCCCTAGGATTTGTAGAATTTGCAAACAGTGTCGAGAGAACCCTAGTAATGGCTTTGAAAGGATTAAGTGCCACTGTTGATAAGTCAACTATTGTTGGACATTGTTAAACTTGACCCACTAGAGATTGAACACATATAAAATGTTCTCAAACTTTTGCACTCAGTCATTAAAATAGTTCGGTGTTTCGACTCTGGAAAAAGAAATAGCTCAGGCCAAACGAAAACCCATCAGCCGTATTTTTTTTATTGTCACAAATCTACATTACCCAAAGAAATCAGCGTGACGGGAACCCACATCACTTCGCTGACGAAGGGAACGACAGCAAGAAGCCCCGTCAGGGTTTTCCCGTATTTCTTCTGGAACGGATCCATCATGGTGATGTATTTTTTGTCGCGCATCGGCTTTGCAAAGAACAGACCACCTTTAGAAAAAATAAATAAATACATCAAGTATAAACATTGGCTAACTGCTGTATCCAAGGTTACCGAGGTCCTCATCTCTGACTCTTATCTTCCTGTAACAACTCTCTCACGGGTTTCCTACCTCTGGAAAGTTACGTGGACAAATACGAAGAAAGCAAGACAATTTATTTGTTTATTTGAGTGGAAAATTGTCAGATATGTTTATTTATGGCTGTTGTAACTTACCGATGATGAATGAAAGAGACATTTGTAGAGGTATGAGAGCCCAGACGAGTCCTTTTGTAGGGTCGTAAACTGTCTCTGCAACCCCAATAATGAAAGCACCTCCGACCCATGTGGCTGCAGGAAAACCAAGACCTCCCCTCATTAGTCCTCAGAATTAAGAGGATCTTAAGTGTTCTTAAGGGATTTCTTATTACCTGTCATTGTGAAGACCCCCACAGCGAGAGTTACCCTCCGGTTGGCCAGAAAAGACACCTCCATCTGCCCACTCAGGGAGTTCTTCTCCATCCTCTTTGACTTGAAAGATGCCCAGATGCCGATGGCCATCACCAGCAGATAGAAGGCGACCATTACTATCAGACCTGAGGTGTGCAAAGCCATGCTGGAGGAAAAACGGTCAAAGATCGGCTGGATGACTTCTGGCTGAGAGGAGGGAGGTTCTGAGGGGGAGTTTAACACCACAGTGGAGATCATGCAGCCTTTCCTCTCCCTCTCTTTCTCTCTCTCTTCCTGTATGAGCTCAGATTAAACCGGAGTGGAAAATTACAAAAAGAGAGGAGACCATGAAAGCGTCTCCGCTGGGAGCACCTCAGAGGAGCTTTTGCAAATATATTCCCTTCTTTCTGATTCCCTTGTTTTTTTTGTTTTTTTTTTTGGAAAGAAAGCAAAACCTCCACCTATCCGATAAATAACCTTTTACTTTTATTTCTGAGCAAATGTAAAGACTCAAACCGGAGTTATGTCCTTCACTTTTCTTTTTTTTTTTCTCCCCATCCTTTACTGACATATCTCACCCAGTCCTTGGCATTTCTTTATTAGATAGTTGCCTTAATTTTTATCAGTGCGGACTCGAAATGTTTCCCTCAGATGATGTTTATGCTACAAAGTTTCTGATGGAGAACAGAGAAAATCCCCCCGGTGGAAAAGTACAGCTGTGCCCAAATGCTTTGGCACTCACACAAACTATGTGGCATTACTTATATTAGTACACTGCTGTCCCCTTGCAGCTGTTTTTGCTTTGTCAATGCACTTACATGTCTCAGGGAGATCAAATGTGGATAATCAGAATGCGTTTTTTATCATTCCAGTTTACAGAAATCTCTAATTGTTGTTTTTAGCATTAGTATATTTCCCATTGAATACCTACCTCACTGCGTAATGAACAAAGGATTGATTTGAATACCTCAAATTGTAGCTCTTTACCTTTTTCAAGGTCAACAGGAATAGCTCTGTCCAGGGTAGGAAAAGTACTGACACGTATTTGAATGATGCTAGTCCACTTGGAACTACGGCATTTTGGAAAAGAACTAAAAATACAAAAAAATCCACTAATGTAGTTATTGGTCAGACCTCCATACTATAAACCCCCAAAAATATGAAGCTATGATCATTATCATGTGTCGCACTGTACGTGTAAAGGAATAATGTATTTTGTTAAACTTTATCTGATGAGTTGTGCCTATATAGCCTGTCAAACAAATGATTGTCAGCAACCAATTGCATTGTAGGAACCTCATGCTAAGTGAATTGGCACAAGGAAGTATCCTGTGATTTATGCCCAGGAAACAGCTGCAGCAAAGTGGAACCTTTAGCAATTATTTATTTTAGCTAAAGCTAGAGTTTAAGTTGTGAAAATGTGTTATAGACTATTAGAGGCCTCTGACTTTGTTAAGCCTGATTGCCAGAAGTATTTGGATTTTATTCAATGCTACAAATGCACAAGCTTTAACAAAAACGTCTCCGCTGAGCTCTGCCTTTACCAAAGTGAATTGTCCTGGAGGTTCATTTTTAAAACCGCTGCGATTCTTTCAGTAAAACCCAACGGATGCAGTGTGTGAATTATGGTATTCAAAATGTGTTTTTTACAGTGTGTTCTGGTGTGATGTCATGAAATCGGTGGCAAACAGGTGGAAGACATGTAATATGTCATAAATACTCTGTAGTGCCAAAGGTACAGTACAGACCAAAAGTTTGGACACACTTGACTCAAAAAAAATATTGTAGATTCACACTGAAAGCATCAAAACTATGATTTAACACATGTGGAATTATATACTTAACAAAAAAAAAAGTGTAAAACAACTGAATATATGTCTTATATTCTATGTTCTTTAAAGTAGCCACCTTTTGCTTTGATTACTGCTTCACACACTCTTAGCATTCTCTTGATGAGCTTCAAGACTCTTTGAATGAGGTGTGTACTGTATATATATATATATATATGGCTGTACCTTTGTCATACATATGCTATTTTCTATATTTATGCTAGTATATGCTTAGGCCGCTGGAGGACATGGGGACCACTTTTCATCATTTTAACTCTTGACTTGGAGCTTGTCTGCCTCACTTTGTTTTTCCTGGACAGGGCAACCTGTGGAACTAGTTTAGTCCCACTTCCTGTTGAAAGGGAGTTTTTCTTCTCCACTGTCACTACATGCTTGTTCAGTGTGAGGGGCTTCTGGCGAGTCTTCGACAAAATGCAAGCTCATCCAGGACGAGCATATCTGCCAAGTCAATGATGTGATGAAATTAACTGTTTTTCCTCGATAGAAACTTCTAACCAATCTGACTTTGTCAGATTGAGTGTTGTCAATTGCCGCTATATAAACAAACTGAATATATGCGCCTATAGTTGTTATGCAAAGGCATTAAAAAAAGCAGGATTATGAACATCTAAGAAATTTAAATTCACATGTTTGGAAATAATTGGGGCTGTATGCAACTTGGAAAATTGAACCTCAAAAAACAAAATATGAATAATAGTCTATAGTCGGTTTCCCTCAAACACAAGAGCTAGCTAAGCTAGAGGTTGTTGTTAGCCATCAAAACTGATATGACACCTAACTGATCAAACATATTTTTGCATTAAAATTTAGGCCACATTTTTCAGTATTTATAAAATGTATATTATTTATTCAGATTTTCTTTAACTTTTATTATATATATGCAAAA
>NW_015150888.1:453297-465057 GCF_000732505.1 Cyprinodon variegatus
GGGGGGACATTTTGCTTTACTATAGACAAGCCATGATCTGCTTATCTGTTCTCCATTTTTCATTTGGATGAAATAATAGCTGCATGAATCATGACAGCAGACAAGATAGAGGAGAGCAGGAGGCGGGGTTACCAATCTACTTGCTCTGGAGAGCAGAGTTCGCTGCTTTTAGATGTTCTCTCCAAAGTCTCCAGGAGCAGAAAAAAGTCATTAGATTTGGCGCTAGGCGCTTTTTAGAAAGTGCTAGAGGGGTCTGAAAAGTGGCTAAATATAGCAACTAAAGCACTAAGTTGGCAACACTGTTCTTTGCATCGTTTGTTTTCAAATGTTTGCTGCTGTCTGTTTGGACCTTTCTGAACATGTGCAGCAAATGGACTGATCCAATATGGTGGACACTGAATGGGGGGCTGAGACACAATATTATATGCATCCTGATGGCATTTAAGTATTTTTGTCAAAAACATAATGTGCACAAATAGGTAATAGCAGTATTAAACATAATTTACATATAAAAGGAGTTTTATGGGCCCCCCAGGAACTTGGGGCCCTAGGCAACTGCCTAGTTTTGCCTAATGGTAAATCCCCCCCTATGAATAGTTATGTAGCATACGCTTTAAACAAAATTAGGTTTAGCGAATTATACCGGGTGTAAAACAATGAATCAAAAGAACGCCAGTTAACACATTTTACACAATTTTATTGGATTATGCTCACACCTCTGTTTCTCTACATCAGGTCTCCATCAAGATCAGTGCATTTCACAAATTAGCATGACAAACAAAATGTCAAAACCTGGAATAAAAAGTGTCCCCTCCCCCCTTTCATTTACAAGCACTGGTTCTTTCAAAAGAAAAATAGAAAACACAACAAAACAGAGCAGACATCAGTGCATCATCCAGGTAAATAAATGGTGGAAAACTCTGTGCACCTTCTGGGGGGGAAGAAAGAGATGCACAGGAAAGAGTCATGTAAGGCACCAGGACTGCAGAGGGAGTAGCTTATCGATGGCCGAGTGGACTGACCCGGCTCTGACGGGCGCTGCTTTGAGAAACCGCTTCAGCCGGGAGAAAAACTAAACCAATCACAGTGTAAGAAAATTTACAAACAAAAACAAAAGACAGACCAAGCAAGCTTTTTTACAAATATCAGCTTTAAAAATAAGAACGATTAAAGCACAGGGAAGCGCACGTTCATAGAAAATATTCATCGCATTACAAAACAAAAAGTTCAGGAGCGCTTCTGCAAACCGATAAAAACACGGAGAGACTTTATCACCATGCAGGAGAACATCCGGGAGCACGTTTAAGATGCATTCACATTTATTTAATCAAATCTACTCTACTGCATGCCGTCTCAGCTGTGGGGTAAATACATCCTCCTGAACGGGCTCTTTCCGGTTAGATTCTTACTTTTATCAAAACTTCCAGGATGTACGCACATTTTTATAAAGCTAAACGAAGAAAACCGTTAATAACTGGTGGAATCGGATAAAAAAAATGTCATTTAAACATTTTAAGTCATCATAAACATGTGTTAAATGCTCTATTATCCAGCAGCACCAAAACATTACCTGCGAGTAAACAATTTATTTAAACCATGTTATTTGTGTGTTAATAACTACTTATTACATGTTTATTAAGGCTAACAAATGTTAAATAACGCTATTAAACGTTAACATGGACAGATATTAACGCTAACTACTGTTAACTAACGCTAACAAATGTTTATTAACCTCTAAAATAAATATATTAAGGGGAAGCAAACCTTGATCATTTGAAAACAGTGTAAAGTTGGATCCAAACTATAAAACATTTGAACGGAATTGAGTATTTATAAATGGTAAATAAGCATGTAATAAATAATTAATAAACCTAATGGCGTGAAATGCTAATGCTTATTTGCTGCGAGTTAATAACATGCTTAGGGCTTTGTCATTAGTAGGATATTATTTATACAAGGCTTTAATACCAGTAACCGCTTGTTAAACGTTGCATGTACATAAATATTAAGGTTAATTAGCATGATGCATTAATAATCAAAGAAAATTCAATGATTGTGTCAGTAAAAAAAAAAAAAAGGTGCAATAACCATTCATCATGTGTTTATAATGCTAATAAATGCAGACATTTAAAGCACATGTAAGCGTAGAAACACTAAATAAATGTGTGAAGTCAGGATTTTTCCTTTTTAGCATATTGTTCTTTCAGACAGGAAATATACTTGGTTTTCTGTTGCCAGTGATTGACTGATGTCATTTACTATTTTATAATGCTAACAAATGCTTTTTAGGTGGTTTTGAAAGTAGAATCTGCAGAATGATTAAATTGCACTTGAAGATGCTTGGTTAAGAGAATATAGGATGATTGGACAACGTCGAAGTATGACGTTTTAAGTAAAATAATACGACAGGATAAACGTTAAAATTGAATAAGGGGAGGGGGCAGGTAAAGAAAAAAATCATTTTTATTGGGGAAAAAATTAAGATTAAAGATGAACATTCAGACAAAGAAAATAAATATTATGCGTAGATGGAAAACAATCACAGAATAAAGACATTTCTGCAAATTGCTCTGCTTGTAGAAATGGTGAATAAAGCGGTTATTTATAGGCCAAACTTTGTCATTCCTGGTCATAAATATTGATTAATACCTTTAAAATGACTTTAAGGGTCATTTATGTAAATTCATAAACCATATATTTATTTTTACCAACTAATCATCCCATTTATTTCCCGTAAAAAAAAAAAAAAAAAATTCAACCTTATTATCCAACGTCCTCCTCTTTCATTTAATTTCTCCGTCTAATTTAAGATAAAAACGGACTCTCCTGTCGAACACTCGGCCTGATCTTTCCTACTAAATGGATGCTTGGTGGCTCTACTGTGGTTATTTCCGGAACAAACGTCTTCCTTTTATGAAAGCAGAGCAGAAGGTGAAGAAAAGACTCAAACCAAGCAACATTCATCCAAACCGTCTTAAGGCTGTAAGTACCTGTACAAGAATATGTTTTCACCAGCGTTTAGTTATAAAATCCCCCCCCCCCCTCCAGCTCAGCAGGATGTAACCTTGTTCTGTGAGAATTCAGGCGTCACCCGATAGGCCGACTCTCCCCATGCGGCTTCAGCAGGCCGCAGCTTTCACATCCCAGCCCGCCATTTTCAGCCCTCCATTCTAAAGACAGGAAACGTAGGACTTGGATGCAGAGTTTTTCCAGAGAGGTTTGCGGTACGCCCAGCCTTCGCCCTGGAGGGGAGAAAAAACGCTTAACAGGGGCGCAGATGATCCATCGCAGACAAATATGGGTGGAGATGTCGCTCACCTCCTGATCGAAGTATCTGGTCCTCCATGGTGTTTCTGTCTCTGCGCGGTGCCTCGCCTCGCTACGCTGCCGTTCCTCCAGAACCCGTTTGTGCTCGGTGGCTTTCTCGATGTCCTTCTGCCGGAGGGCCTCCGTCACGTGCTGCCATAGTCGCCTGCAAGAGGAAGGAGTGTGAGATTTGCTTCCCCCGGGAGTTTCTCCACACATCAGAACCAATCGGCCCGACCTGGACTCAGTCGGAGCTTGCTTCTCTATGGGGCGGACCCGCTTCCTTATGACGGGAAGCTTGGTGACGTCCACCACCTTCGTCTCTCCGCTGGTGTAAATGAACTCCAGCACGCCGTTCCACTCGCCCTGCACTCGGCACACCACCGCATTGGTGGGGTTGTGCTTCACCTCCGCCGTCACCCTGAAAAACAAACAAACATACATTTCTTAAAACGAAAGACAAAGATGGAAGCAAACTTAATAACAGTTTAGTTCATGATTTTGGTATACGATAACCTAAGATGTCTGAAGAGAGATCATTTTCACCACAAATGACGCAATGTTAAGGGTTTATTAGCATTAATGTTGTATTATTATAGTTTATTACCGTTAACTACACAATAATAGCACTTATCAACAATATGAGTGTGTAGTTAATGTTAATAAACGATTGCTGTACAATAATCCATAAGTCTTGAGAAAAACTGAACACAAATGAACAGTAAATAACTTTATATATATTATGTAATATATATATATATATATATATATATATATATATATATATATATATATATATATATAGCAGTAAAGACAGCAATAGATCATTTATTACCACTATAGGACATACCAAAAAAGTAAAAAAAACAAGTTTGAAGACGTTTTGCTTCCCATCCTGGAAGTCTAGGTTCCTAAGCAAGACCCTTAACCCCACACTGCTCCCCGGGAATGGGAGGGTTAAATGCAGAGCTAAATTCCTCCAATGTGAGATCAATAAAGTTATTATATCAATTATAGAAGCTAATAACTTTACATAGTAAAAGTGCTAATTAATGCCAAATTTACATTTAACCTGACGACAACAAAACTCATTAAATAGCTGCATATATGATACCCTAAAGGCAAATCTAACTAAGAAACTCACATTTAAGTGTCTAATATTGTTTGATGCTAAATGCTACGCTATTGAACAGCTAACCCTTTAATAAAGGTTTATACTTTTGATGGAAATTGATTACATTTGCAGTTACAATTTAGTAATTTACTTGGAATAAGAAGTAGAACGTAAACAAAAAACAAATAATATGTAAGGATTGAAACCAATGCGGCGGAGTGGGGACGTACTTGTGTAATTTACCGCCGTAGAAAGGTTTGGTCTGGAAGGTGATGACGGCGGAGTAACCCGATTTGTTGCAGCTGATGTTGACCTTCCCCCCCAGCTCCACCCAGGGAACAGTGAGGATGGAGCGGGCGTAGGCGCAGGGCAGCGTGAACGTGTACTCTTCATCGTGCTCCAGCAAATGTAAACAACCTAGACAGGACAGATCAGGAATTGGACCTGGATGAATCCTAGAAAGGCAGTTGTAGTCCACCCTGAAATAAGAGGCTGTGAATTCAATCCTCTCTGACTGAAAGGCTCATTAATTACTTAGAGTTGCCATTAAATATCTAAGAGGGTATCTGTTCTTTTCAGTCTGTATTAAGTACAGAGAAATGTCCAGTTTCTACAGCTTGATACCTTTAGGAAATCAGTTCTGTGAGATCTAGCTCATTGATCGGAAAGGCAGATTTCTAGAGATCATCTTAAAGACCCAAATTAATTTGAGGATTTTCAGAAATAAGAAACAAGATGCGACGTTCACTGACCTTCTCCGATCATGGACACGCCAATAGACATCCCCATGAACTTGCTCTTGGTCCACACGTGCGTGTTCACACACATCTGCCTCTCCTGGCACTCTGCGTAGAAGCCGGACACCGGCGGATGATGGGACACCTGCTCCGCCACGAAGCGCACCTGGTAGGGCTCCTGGGTGTTGGTGGAGGGGTCCGGACCTCCCTGCGGGGGCTCTGTGGAGGCCTCCGCCGTCCTGGGGACCCTCCAGGAGCAGCGGAAGGTCTCGCCGATGATTGGGTTGTAGGGCTTCTTGGCGATGGCGCCCTTGCGGCCCTCGTGGAAGGATGTGAGGTAGTACTCTACAAACCGCACCATGCGGTCTTCGGGGCTGGTCCCGTCGGTGATGGCGACGAAAAGCTCCGGGTGGGACATGAAGTCGGCGTACATTTCCAGCAGCGAGCGCTTCTCCAGGATGAAGGTGGGGAGAACCACCTGCGGGAAGATTTCCAGCAATGTTTTCACAAGACGATCAAGTCAAGTCAAAGAGACAACACTGACATCTTGTGGTCAAAAACCGACATTCCCCCCATCATTTGGTGAAGACAAAAGAACCTGATGATCAAAACAAAGAAATCCCAGATGGTAGATTGTTGGATCTTTATCAATTTCTTTTTGAAACCATGTAGGTCCCCCACTGTCTCAGGGCTTGCACAGGATTTCTACAGGATTCAGGTCTGGGGGATTCTTGACAAGTCTCATTGGTACCTAGGCTACATTTCCGGGCTTGGAGTTGGAAATAAAACTAGAAAGACCTTTGAAAGTCCGAAATCCAAGGAAGGGTTGATGTAAAACTCATTCAAAATGGATACGACTAGCATGTTAGCTAGTTGAACTTTCCTGCTTTGTCTGTTTGCAGTAGTAGGGTCAACTAACTTGTTTACATACTAAATCCCATATCAAAGAGGTTTCTAGAATGTCCTTCTTTCATCTGCGGAAAATTGCAAACATTAGAAATCTCCTGTCCATTGGTGATGCTGAGGAACTAGTCCATGCATTTGTTACTTCAAGGCTGGACTATTGTAATTCTTTACTCTCAGGAAGTCCACAAACTGTAGTTAAAAGCCTTCAGCTGATCCAAAATGCTGCAGCCAGAGTTCTGATGAAATTTAAAAAGAGAGAGATCATATCTCTCCTATCTTAGCTTCTCTTCACTGGCTTCCTGTTAAATCCAGAATAGAATTTAAAATCCTCCTTCTCACATATAAAGCCTTAAATGGCCAAGCTCCATCTTATATCAGAGATCTGATTGTTCCTTATGTTCCTAACAGAGCACTTCGCTCTCAATCTGCAGGTTCACTAGTGGTTCCGAGAATTTCTAAAAGTAGAATGGGAGGCAGATCTTTTAGTTATCAGGCTCCTCTCCTGTGGAACCAACTACCAGTTTTAGTCCGTGAGGCAGACACCCTGTCTACTTTTAAGGCTAGGCTTAAAACGTTCCTTTTTGATAAAGCTTATAGTTAGAGTGGCTCAGGTTATCCTGAGCTATCTCTATAGTTCTGCTGCTATAGGCTTAGACTGCTGGAGGACATAGGGACCCCTTTTTCATCATTCTGCTTTATTCTCTCTTTATTCTCCTATTCTGCAGAATCTGTTAGTTCAATCTCTAACGTTCTGCTCTCTCTGCTTTTTCTCATGGTAGCTTCATCTGGTCTGTTCCTGTTTGGCTGTGACTCCATCCTGGAGAGAAATATCAGCTGTGATGTTGAGCTGAAGATCGGCCTGTTTTCCAGTGTAGTCCTGTTTCTCTGACTGTGACTGGCAGGATGTGCTCTCTTCAACCTCTGACATAGTGTTTGAGATTGCCTTTGAGTCAATGAGTCGATGCAATCAACTGGTTTTCCTTAGATTGAAAACTTTGAATCAATCTGGCTGTATGATCTGTTGAACTGTAAAATGCCTTGAGATGACATGTGTTGTTAATTGACGCTATATAAATAAACTGAATTGAACTACCGTTTACACAGTAAGTATTAACGCTGTTTTAGTTAGCGGCTTAACTAGTCACAGGCAGACGATGGGCAATACAAGGTTCCAAAAGTACAAACTAGAATGCTAGAGATTACTTTAACTTGAAATTACCAAGATCCAGGTAAATCTATCACAGCTTAAGACTAAAGGTGAAAAATACTCATTTTTATTTCGGTTCATTTCAATCTTGAGATGCTAAATCTATTCTAAGTGTCCAGGCAGATATCGTCGGATTGTCATTTTAAACGTCATTGTATTCAAAGAGTTCACGGTGGGTGGTAACGGGACGTCCCATAAACCCACAGACCTCCTGTTGTGCCTAACTGTGGTTATGAGGTTAACTTGAGGATTTAATGCAAAAAAACATTTTAAGTATCTAAAACTTATCTAGAGTTTAGGTCATTAAACTTCACTTTTAGCGTTTAAGCTTATAGTTAGCATCTCCTGGTTCTTCACTGAGACCCCGGGGCGCTACAGCCTTTACTTCCAAGGGGACAAATCCTCCTCACTTTAACAGATTGGTCTCTACCTGCTTTACCGTTCTCCATGATGGAAGGCTTGGGTCAATATCTACATTTACATGGACACAATTAATCAGAAGTGTCATGAAAACAAGTCAGACTGAAGATTCTAATCCTGTTCAGTCCGATTAGAAAGAAATTTCATTCCGACTGAGAGAAGTTTTATCCATTTGGGGTCTATGTAGACACCCTCTGTGTATGTAACACAAGCTTGATGTTTTTCTTTCCACTGGCTCCTGATGGAGAAGGTGGCTCTAAATGGAAAGTGCAGATTAGTTTTAAGTCTTTAGTTTTAGTTTGTAATGTTTTTTTTTTTTTTCACAGAATTTAGGGCATCAATGTAGCTCCATACTTACAGCCCATTTGTCAGAATACCAGATTTACTTTATGAGTTTTTCTGCCTCTCTTATTTTAATTAACTAGCTTAAACAATTTAAGATTAGAAAGTTGATTTGCTTGTGAGCATAAATGTGTTTAAATAGGTGGTGTTTAGAAGAATTTTAGCAAATGGAGACATTTTATCTATTAAAAAATTTAAAATAATCAACTGGTTACAAATTACTTTACTTTTTATAATGGGCTTTAGGACTAAAAAGAAGGCAAGGAATGCATGTTCATCAACTAAGGCTGCAAAACTTTTGATTCACTGGAAAACACAGCGCGCAGATGTTACACGCTTTACATCAACAGAATATAAAGTAGAGAAGAAGAAAAATACTTACACAAAAAAAAAAAACAAAAAAAGAGAAGGAACTTAAGAGGAACCCAGAAACGTTTCATTCTCCATCAGCTTCAGTTTAGCTTTCGTGTTGAAAATCAGGTCAACATGTACCTTTTTATAAGATATGTAGATAATACATGAGAACCAACAATGTTTGGACCTTCTCTCTGTTTAAGTGAGCGTTATAGATCACCTATCTTTAACATGGTTTATACAGGAATGGGTAACTCTAATTTAATGCATTTTAATGCTTAGAAACAACTTTAATGCCATTAACAAGTACCCCTGACTCTCATTTATATAATATATATGTGTAACACAGCAAAAATCATCATCTTAGGCTGCAGCCATGTCCCCAATTCCTCGTTTTCCAGCCGTTTTTTGTTGAAATTCTCTAGCGTTTTCTCCGTCTTGAGCTTGTTTCCCGAATGTACGGCTTCACGGTCAACCAGAAGCAGTTTTTTTTAAAAATAAAGCTTTGTAAAATGCCACGATAGTCACATTTATTTAATTTTAATGCCAATTAAGGCCTTAATTTAAAAAATAATAATATGAGTTCACCTTCATCCTGGAGACTTTTAATGACCTGCGGTTTTAGTTTTTTTTTAAGTTTTAATAACAAAACCTTGAGAGAAACAAATTTGTTCATCCAAGTTTCAGGAATTCATCTTTTTATGCTCATAAAGCAACAAAATTTTAATGAAAAACAACCTTTACATTTAGAAACAAAAAAGGATTCAAGTCAAAAATCCTCAAATAAAACCACCTAAAGAAAGAGGAAACCGGATCGGTCGAGGTTCTTAGACGTACCCGTGTGAGGTCCATGCCCAGCTTCA
The DNA here is from genome assembly GCF_000732505.1 of Cyprinodon variegatus. NCBI lineage: Eukaryota > Metazoa > Chordata > Actinopteri > Cyprinodontiformes > Cyprinodontidae > Cyprinodon > Cyprinodon variegatus. Next base: position 462,547 of record NW_015150888.1, read on the forward strand.
GCTGCGACAGCAGGTGCAGGATGACGCTGCGCTCCTCCTCCACAGCTCCCAGGTCCTCCTCCTCATCTGTGAAGGAGTCCTCCACCTCCTCCTCAGGGTCGATCTCCTCCTGCTCCTAACAGACGAAGAGAAGAAGATAAACGGTCTCTTCAGCGTCTCTAATTTCATAAGCTTCATCAAATAAAATCTATTATTTTTTATCGCATCCCATTAAACAGATTTATTTTGATCTATTAGTCAAGATCAACCTGATTCTGACCTATTTGGAAATAAACTACAACACCTGCATCAAAGCTTCCATCAGCATCAGCTGATCAGTCCCATAACTTATTTATTTTTTGATGAAATTCACTGATTTTCTAGATTTTAATGAAAACTTTCTATTTACTCTTTTTTAAATCTGACTTTTTACCTGACATTATACATATATAAAGCGTTTTATTTACATAAAACAAAACAAAAAAGATTAGAAAAAAACGTTTCAGTCTCTCAGGATGCCATTAAACAATAAACTACATTTCCCAGAATTCATTCTTAACATCCATTGAAAAACAAACCCTTTTTGTTTCTTAAATGCTCTATAAAAGCAGTTTTCATGGAGGACCTCCACAGCGGCTCGGTTTTCTTACCCCAGAGAAGCTCTCAGACTCAGGGGGGCTGAGCTCCAGGCGCCCCCCCTCCGGCGGGGCCTCCCCCGTGGTGAAGTCGCTCAGAGAGCTGCTGCCGTTCTTCAGGATGTCGGGCACTTTGGGCTCCAGCCACTCGATGGTGGGTCCTGTGGAAGATGAGGATTCAGACGCGCTCATGGTTCTGGCGCCCCCGCCCCCCCACCCCGTCCCCACCTAACACCCCCGCCCTTCTACCCCCCCGCAGCAGAAACAGAGAGCAGCTCTGCGAATATCCACCTGCTGCTGCTGCAAGACAGATAGCTGCTCCTACAGCAGCTGATCCGTACCTGAAGGGAGTCACCTGACACCGCCTGTGGAGGCAGCCGTCAGGAGACCCTGACTCCGCCCCCTTCTAATCTGATTGGTGCATCTGCATCAGGTAACAGGAACGCGTTTACACTTTCCAAGGCGAACTGTAGAGAAATCTGTCCTCTAAAGTTCAGCTTACTGTTTATTTAGGGACCAACTATGGAGCCAGGTAGCAACTTTTTAGTTTTTTTTTTTTTTTTTTTTTTTTTTTACAGATTTGATATTTTTAGTTTTTGTCTTTCCAAATGTCTTTTTTTCAAAGTTTTTCTTTGTTTTATTTTACTTTTTTTTTTCTTTTCACATTTATTTTATTCTGATTTTGAGTTTTACATTTCAAATTTTTTATATTTTACATATTCCACATATTTTAGTTTAAAAAATTTATTTTATCATTTCTTCTTTTTAATTTCAGTTCTTAGATTCAGTTTTTCCAGATTGCATTCTTTAAAAATCACATTTCTTTCCTTCACTCTTCCCGTCCCTCCAGAAGTAAAGAGAACGTCAATTGGAAAATGCAATCTGCAAAATAATAATAAAAAAATAAAAAAATAATTTTTCTCTTCTTCTTTAAAACATCAGAAGTTTTGAAAAATAAAACAAAATATGAGAAAACAGCAAAGTCACTGTGAAAAACATCTTTTTTTTTCTTCAATAAACTACTTTTCCTTTGTTTTACCTCGTTTATAAAAAGTGTTTTTTTCAACAATAATGGAACAAATTTCCCTCCATAACCAAGCGCAGCACCTCTTGCTGCTCAGAATGTTCCGGTTAATATTTAACGGCAGCAGATCTAATTACCCTTCCACCGCCCCCCCACCCCCACCATCAATAATGCAAGATAATTCCAGCAAAGCTGGACGCTCTGGTTTTAGGTGAAGCTCTTGGTGTCGGAGGCCATGATTTTCATCCTTAAACACTCACCTCCCAGCGAGGCTCTCTGGCGGGCCACCTGCTGCAGGTGCAGGATTTGCAGGCACTCGTTCAGGCAGCTCATGGTGGCCATGGAGGTGGCCTTCAGCATCAGGAGGTCCTGGTCCAAAGGGGAGAGGCCGGGGGCCGCCGGCAGCCCCTCGATGCTCTGGATCAGGTCCTTGTGTTGGCCCTGGGCCTGGCTCATCATCTGGACACAAAAATCAGATCTCTACGTTCACATTCGCTTCGTTTATTTGGGGATTCAAATCAACCTGAAGAGCTGCTGTTTTCACAACAGTACGGGGTGAATTTTGTTTCATTATTATTGCAAAAAGAACAGGTTTGAAACTTGGAAAAAAAAAAAAAAAAAAAGTTAACAATAAATTTGCAGTTTTCCGCTATTGTTTTTCTAATCCATTTTTTAAATCCCTTTCTACAGTTTTTTTTTTTTTATTAATTTGTTTCTTTAGATTGAATTTTATCAATGTCTTTCTTTCCAATTGCGTGATACAGACCACATTAGGAAATTTAATTTCTGAGCTATAATTATATAGATTATATAGAGAACAATCTGACTCTGAACACCAAGAAAACCAACGAGCTCATCATAGACTTCAGGAGG
>NW_015150888.1:465464-469176 GCF_000732505.1 Cyprinodon variegatus
TCTGGAAGGCGCTACAGGCAAATGAGGATCAGGACAAACAGACTCAAGAACAGTTTCTTCCCCAGAGCCATTGCCGCCCTCAACTCCGACCTGCACTGACGGACACTTTTCACCTGGTTTGCATTATTCCCCAAGCCATTGCCCCCCCTCAACTCCGACCTGCACTGTCGGTCACTTTACACCTGTTTTGCACTGTCACAGAATATAATGACAATAAAGGCTTTTTGACTTTTGACTTTGATTTCTTTTTTTTTTGGTTCCATTTCCAATGGAATAAAATTCCCTCCATGCCCCGGCAGCCTCATCTGAAGCAATCCAGCTGTTGAATATTTCATGTTTTCAGCCAATGAAGCCAAAGTTACACAACAGAAGGAATGTCCCACTTTCACCTCCTTTGTAGAGAAGATCGGATCCGATATTGCGGAGGAACCAGACCCACTATTCTACCCGGCAACCTTCCAGGAGACGTGCAGAGCTGGTTGCTTTCAACCAGGGGTGGAATTTTCTTTACCTCATTGAAGGTGTAAAAATCCTCCACCTTTGATGCTGTAACCTTTGCGATTATATTAGAGGGACATTTATTTATCTAAGACGTTTTATTCTTTCACGGGTATATTTTATTTTTTAGGTAAGATGATCTTAAAATAATGAAGGTGTCTTTTGATCGGATTAAAAACCAACAGTGTGAGGTATGCTAAAAAAAGCTCAGTAATCGGAGAGAATTTTTTTCCATTATTATTGCACAGAAATAAAATATTTTGTAAACAAAAAACTTTAAAAAATGCAATCCATTAATTAAAATCATAAAAAAAAAACAAAAAAAAACAATTCAAAATAGTGGTAAAAAAATGTCACCGTAGGGGCCGCTACGCTGACATTCCCTGGTGAGAAGCTGGCATTTATATAGGTCAATTTGGAAATGAGCAACAACATGTAATTTGGCTTCAAGTGTAGATAATGTAATCTGTAAAAACATAATTTGTGTTGTGACCGTCACTATGTGTAAAGCTGCTGCTACACTGCAATTTCCCAGCTTGGGATAAATAAAGTACATCTATCTATCTATCTATCTATCTATCTATCTATCTATCTATCTATCTATCTATCTATCTATCTATCTATAATTTGAAAAAAATAAAATAAAATTTTTAAAATTGCAAAAATCTGTACATCTATAAAAAAACAAAACTTGAAAATTGAAAATACCTTTTTTTTTTTATTTAAAGTCTTTCAGTTTCATCTCTAGATTGCATTTTCTTTTCCAAATTTCCACATACAAAACTTGTTCTTTGCAACAATAATGGAACAAAATTAACTCCATATAGTTGCCAATTAACTATTGGCCTATAAAAACATGAGGCATTTTAAAAAGATTTTGTATGCGTTAAATAAAAATTTGATTGGATCGTCTGAAATACTTTTTCACTCATAAATTCAAACTACCTACTCCCTTATTAACATTTTAGTAAATTTAAGCTTTTGCATCAAAGTTCTATTTGAAGAACATCTTCCATCCAACCAGCATTTTAAAAAGACTTTCTGGTATTTTTGAAAATATTCTATTTTCTTTATTATGATGCATTAATATGAAGTCTAGTCTCTTGTTGCCTTTCTCCCTTTTTTTTCTGCTGTACTGCCCTCTGCTGGCGTAAAGCAGTCGGGTCATTAGTGCTGCAGGTCTGTCCTTAACCAGGCAAACTATAACTGACACTAATAAAGACAAAACTGAAATTACGCATTTCAAGAAAAACAAACTAGCCCAGCTAACAAATATTTATAACAAAATAGAACTAGAAAATAATTGAAAACCAGAACTAAAATATAAACAATTAAATTTCCAAAATTATTTAAACCTTGGTCATCAGCACAAGTTTTCCCAGTTGAATTTTAAAGATAGATGGTGTCATAATCTGAATTTTAGGATTGTTTTCTTGAGAAAATAAAGAAGAGATTATATCATAAAATATGTCAGGGTCTGGAGTGAAAGCGGTAATGTATCTGGAATGGAACCCTGATCAGTTCCATCTCCTCAGCTTTTCTGTACCTCTCTGGCGTCCAGCAGGTGGTCTGGCACCAGGGACTTCTTGCTGGAGTAGATGGAGCCCTTGTGGCTCTGCCCCCAGCCGAACAAGGCGTTGGCGTTTTGGCTCGGCCGCCGGAGAGACATGGGGGAGCCGGCGCTGCTTTGAGACGCCACAGAGTAGCTGCGGGAATCGGGAGGGGGATTACTCTGTGAAAAATAAAAAAACAATCATACATAAACCTCAAATATGGAGCAGAACTGATGTATGGATTATTAAAGTTGTTCTTTTAATAAAAAACTGCGCTCATACTTATGTCAGGACTTTGACTAGGCCGTTCTAACACATGGAAAACGATAACAAAACGTTTCCCCCGTGTCATGCACTGTGTTCTATCTAATACCATCCAAAAATAGAAGTAAAGGCTTTTTAAACCATCCATTACCGATGTTATAAACCTGTCTAAAAAGGTAATCTATTGTGTTTTTGCCTTAAATGCAAAATTAAGCAGAAATTATTTTGACTACTGCTCAAAAAATATAAATGGACTTTTAGTTATGTAATCAATTTGCAACAAAAGGCCTAATAGACAAGATTAGCAGAAAAACTGTAATAAACACATTTCTATCAGTAGAAACCATTTTTAACCAATAAATAACACTCAGCATGGCACAAATATTGGAAAAACAGCCAAAAATAAAAAAAATATTTTTTTTCCCACATGGAGGTCTGCTTGTTTGTGTACAAAATAACTTGAAAAATTAAGGATGAATCTTAAGGATTGATTTTAATGACATTTTTATCAGAAGTGTTCCTCATGCCAAGGAACAATCTGCTAAATTTAGCAGATGATCCAGATTATATTTTTTAAAGGATTCTCTGACGTTGTGGTATAGGGATATTTGGCCGAACAGGCAGTACCCCACTAAACCAGAGGGTGGCAGCAGTGACTACTGAGCGCATCAGTCTCAAAAAGTTTGGACATTTTTTACTGAAGACAAAAGCACAAGAAAAAGGAATATTGTTGGTTTATTAGCAGGATCGTTTGGGTAATGATCCAGATTGTGTGAGAGTTTTAGTAATTTGGGGCAAATGTTGCAGCTTTGCAAAGGTCTGCGTTCTCTGAGTGCTTTTCTAAAGCTTATAATCGTTGTGATTAATGAAAATATCGTATTTTCACAACTATAAGGCACATATAAGCATCTTTTTTTTCCCTCAAAATGTGTGGCGCGCCCTATGTGTGTTGTTACTGCGGACGTTGTCGAGACCACCATGAGAACGTTAAAGGGGGAAGTGTGGGCGTGGATTGTGTATAAAAGAACAGGTATGCAGAACTCATCATCTCCTCATTGAGGAGATGATGAAAGAGTGGCTGAGGGAGGTGAATGTAAGGAGACCAGGTGGTTTTTTCCACGCATCACCATCACCTGTTAATCTGTGACTCCATGCGTGCCAATCTCACAGCTGATGTGAAAAAAAAGGTGAAACAAATAAACGCTGTGCTTGCTGTTATTCCGGGAGGTCTGACAAAGGAACTTCAACTGCTCGACATCGGTGTGAACCGGCCGTTAATGCTGCTTTCACACCGGACACAGGTGCAGCAGAAGCAGTGAGTTTACATGCAAAGTCGATTGTTGACACGCGTCAAGGCACAGCAAAAGGTTTTGAGCAGCTTTTCCATCTCGAGCAGC
>NW_015150888.1:469943-472816 GCF_000732505.1 Cyprinodon variegatus
TGTGTGTTAAATACAGAAATGGGACACATAACTGAGAGTGCGCCTTTTAGTACGGTGCGCCTTATGGTCGTGAAAATACGGTTATAAAGATTTCCTGATGAAAATCAGCCCTCAAAGCCTTTTTTTAAAAAAAAAATAAAGCACAGTTTAGGACTGAGCATTTACACCATAGTCTACAGTAGCGGGTCGCTAGGCTGACATTTGTAGCCTCTATACTCCTTTCCTTTGGCTGCCATCACGGCTTCCTCTCCCCACATCTCACCACAAACACTGAAACTTTAAAAACAACAATAAAACTGGGCCGAAATGAGTCTAACGGGCATGGATACAGTGTTTTAAACACTTTATCTCCTTATTTGCACATACATGTGAGAGAGGCTCTGTGAAAACATGAACTCTGTGCCCTATAGACTCTGTCATCACCCTCCCATCAGCAGATAGAGAGTCGGGTATGAAAGCTGGGGTGAGGGGTCCAGGTACGCAGATAAACACACATGTAAACTCCTCTTAATGCGCATTTTGAATGTTCTATAGATGCAGATTTGATAAATGAGGCCCCATTATGTCAAAAGCATGCATTCCTGCTCCTCTTGTTTTGAATGCGTCTGCAGGTTCTCTCTCTTTTCACCCGTTTTTCCGTTGTGAAAGTTATTCCAGTGTGGTTGTAATCTAGCTATCTTTCCCAACCATAAAAACTCAGTATTTCCCAGATGGTTAAACATAAATACTGCTCTACGCATCATCATCTGCCGTGGTTGTTGTTTTTCTTGTCGCTTCTGCGTAGCAAGACGCAGAATAGTGACCTTTGTCGGGTATTAATGACGTTCATGTCGGATGAATGCGACCTGGCGGTTCAGACACAGGTCGTATTTGAAAAGATCAGATCGTATCAGATTTAGGACCACATAGCCAAGTGGCCTGGGTCGGATTGGAAAAAAATCGGATCTGTGTTGTTCAGACTGCCTTGAAAAGATCAGATAAGATCCCTTCAGGTTGCAGTGTGAACATAGCCTAAATGTTCCTCGTTCGGCACAGAAAGTGTAAAAAAAACCTGCCACGGTGGAACGAACGCACGCTCCATCTTTCTGCACATTTACTACAAGGGTTTAATATGGAAAAATAGAACCCCTCCGGCGAGCCGTTGGGTGTTTACAGTCCATCACAGCCGTCTGTCCTGAGCAGATCGATACCGGTGATCACTACGGGGTAAAAACAGGTGCACTGTTACACCAACAAGGAGTGATTTCTCTCCCTCACCTTCCCCATGGCCTCTGTATGGTGCTGCGTGCAGATCTGCAGCCTGCTGACCCAGTGCTGCCTCTCTTTGGCGTCGCTGGCTACAAAGAAGAGAAAGGAAGAGAAAATTAGAGCCGGCCCAGGTTGATCCACTTCCTGGTATCGATTCACCAGGCTTCAGATAATGGAAGAGCCTCCAGATCAATACCACCAGATGGATGATGATGACGCACTCACCTCTGAGCTTGTACTGCTCTCCGCTGATGGCGTTGACAGTGAAGGTATGCGAGTCTTCATCGCTGGGGGAGATGACAGCCCCGGCCAGGGGGAGCATCCCTCTGGGCTTCTGGGGACGAGACTGTTCATTGACAAAGTACTCCAGCAGACCCGCTTCATTGTTCAGGACGAAGAACCTGGAGGGACAAACACAGACAGATCAGTGACCCATTAGCCTGATGGGTGGTGGAGAGGTTCTGGAGCTCACCTGTACTGCCAGCCCGTCACCAAGTTGGTGTATTTCATCAGGTACCCGTCTATGTTCTCCATGTGATCGCTTGATTGGGAAGAGAAATGAGAAAATGTTGGAAAATGAGCCATAAACAGAGTAAAAAAAACACAGATTGATCAGCAGCAGCTCCTTTCAGTCAGCGCACAGGGTAAAGTCCGCCCTAATTAACAACCTCCAAACGTTTTCCAGGTGAGTCAGGAGGACAGGTAAACAGGAAATGAAAACACCCACCTGTACTGCCAGCTTTTCCCGCCCGCTCTCCCCGAACTCGGGGTTCTGTTTGCGGGGAACCCATCCAGCTTGCTCTCGTTTACCGCAGCGGTTTCCCCCTGCATAGTCACCAGGCGGCGGCTAGCCGCTAGCTTCTGGAGGCTAAAAGTTCTGATGCTAAGCGGAGATTTGATCAACCAGCCCGGGCTTCCGTGTTCTTTTGGTTGAGTTTCTCCTCCCGCGGCAGAGAAAGTGGTGTCATCCCTCAGAGGAAGCTGGCCTCCCGCGGACTACGGCTGGAAGTCCATGGTGAGGAGGGAATAGCTGTTAGCAGTCTAAGCTAGCCTCTGGTATTTACTGTCTAGGCTAGAACGCGGTCACGTGACTATTTGACCAAGCGTGCCTCCGTTTAGTGTTAAAAAAATAAAAGCACAATTTTCAATAAAGAATACTACAAAATAAAATTACACAAAAAGATAGAAAGGAGAACTTTTATTTTGCTTATCCTTCTTGAATTTTAATGGAAGTTGGCAAATGATAGTTTGATGCCTTATCATCGCCAACCGATAAGGATTGTAGACACTGATATAGAGAGTGATTGTAGCCCAGAACTAGCAAAGCTAATATACACACACACCCTCACATATATATACATATGTATATATATGTGTATGTGTATATATATATGTACATATATATGTATATATATATATATGTATTTAAATATATATGTATATATATATTAACTTTTTTAATGTTTTCAGTAATATATATATATATATATATATGTTTTCTAATCTTTTCAGTAAACAAAACAAAAATCGCAATTTTGAAGGGAAATTTTAACTTTTTCTTTTTTTACGGAAGAGCCACTGAAAAGATTAAAAAAAGTTATATAAACTATATATGTAACCATATA
>NW_015150888.1:472966-474281 GCF_000732505.1 Cyprinodon variegatus
TATATATATATATATATATATATATATATATATATATATAGCTTTAAAATAAAAAGTCTTTTTAATGGGCCTAATCCTTTCCCGTCAAAATAGCGTTGTTTTTTTTAAAAATTTACCATTATTTTGAAAGTCACATGGACCGGAAGTCTCGTCACCATTTCCACCGCTGCTGAGCAGTGGCCGTTCTAATCAGCGGTTTCCCATTCAGTTAGCGGTTATTTATCTACCGGCGACCTCTGGAACGTCACTGCGCTTTAGCTCCTCGTGTATTTTATTTTTACCGACTCACAGCATCTATTCGGCTCATTTAACATCGCTCCTTAGTTTCATTTTAACATTATATGTGGAGCTGAAATGTGGAGGCGTGCGGAAATCCATTGAGATTACCAGGTTTCTGCACCACAGAACTTCACAGGTCATTTTATTTTCCAGGGGTGAAACCAGGAGGCGTAACCGTGGCGTGTTTAGGGCGGAGTGGATCTCTTCTAGCAATAACAGGGCGTGTAAGGAAGTTATACAGGCGGATAGAGAACAACAGTCACTTCAGTTTAACAAAGCATTCTTCCAGCTGCAACATGCCTGCTCAAAAGGTCTGCATCGTTGGATCTGGGAACTGGTAACTAAACTGTGTTTTGCTTTAATATATGTTTTATTGGTTTAAATTTGCATTATGATGCGATCAGCAGTTAACTAAAATAGGATTAGGCAGATTTAAACCTGCTGGGTTCATTTAATCTCATTATCTGTGGTCTGTGTCAATCCACAGACTTTAAGGGTGTAGTTCTCCTCTAAAAGTGCCAATCAGCATTTAACATACAAAGTTCTGCCTCATTCATCTGCTTGCATTTGTTTAATGCTTTCTGATTGGCTGGAATCCTCCATCCAACTCTAATGAACCTCTGATCTCCTGCAGGGGATCCTCCATCGCCAAGATCATTGGCCACAATGTCAAAGGATCCAACCGATTCGACCCCATGGTGAACATGTGGGTCTATGAGGAGATCATTGATGGCAAGAAGCTCACAGAGATCATCAACACTGAGCATGAAAATGTGAAATATCTGCCAGGTCACAAGCTGCCCAAGAATGTGGTAGGGTGTTCCTGCTTTCTGTCTTCTTTTTTTCTCCCCTTCAATTGCATCTGGTTTCTTGTCCTAACAGGTTTAACAAATCCGCCATGAAAATCTTGAAGATTATAAGGGATAATAGATCTTGATCCGTGAGGAAAATTCTGCTCTGGACAGTTTGGGAGCACAAGTATAAATATTGGGAGTGGCAGAAAGATGCTGGAGAACTGCTTCAATTCAATTTAGTT
>NW_015150888.1:474896-478269 GCF_000732505.1 Cyprinodon variegatus
AGATGAAGCTACCATGATGAGAAAAAGCAGAGAGAGCAAAACGTTAGAGATTGAACTAACAGATTCTGCAGAGTGTGAGAATAGTGATGAACTTCACTATCCATAGATGGAATAACTTTGGAAATGTGCAAAACAACATATTTGAATCAGTCTCAGATTGATCCATATGAGGTCTTTTTTAAGACAGATGCAGATTATTTTGAAATCAGTCTCACCGATTCTCAACCTACACTGACGAATCGTTATTTATGATTCAATATTTGTCATTTCAAAGAGAAAGACAGTCAAGTAATGCGTTCACAAGATAATATTTTTGATCATTCAGAAAGCTCAACTCAATTCAAACCATTGAAATGTAATAAACCCTGGAGCACCAGTAATCTGAAGGAACTGCTAAACTAGAATACAAGAGCCTTCTGGTAGGAAGACAAGGAATTATTGAGGAGGACCAAATTGACACACTGTTAAATGAAACTAGATTGGCCTGCTGACATTTTTGGCCGATACCTACATGCATTTGCCGATTCATTAGAGCTTTTGGCAGCTATGCATTGAGATCGTGTAAAGTGGATGCCTCCAATTGCTAAAGTTTTCTTTTTTTTCCAACAATATTTTTATTATATTTTTTACAGATGTATCTGTATAGACACATATTTGCATAAATTCCTTTAAGTATACAGAAGTTAACAGACCTTTGCGGAGGCTCCCTTGATTAACCTTATAGTTTGACATTAATCTTGTTCTTCATCTTGAGACAAGTTCACTTCTTCAACAAAATTCCAGAAGGTTTTTCAAATAATTCCCTTTTTTGGAGACATGTTATGCGTTCCAGAGGTAAAATCTTAAGCATTTGCCTGGTTGCTAATGTTTTCTTTGATTTATTAGTAAAGTTTTCTTTTTTGTTTCACTTGAGACTCGTGTAACATTTGTTATTTTGAGGCCTTTTTCCATGTGAACGGAGAAAGAAAAAGCTGAATCGGCTTAGAAAATAAGAATCTGCAACATAAACGAGGGATCAGTTTGCCCAGAGGTTCTGAAAGTGGGGTTTGCAAAACACCTTTTATTGTAAAATTGCTTCCCAATCTATGGAAAGTAGGCTTTTATTTAAAAAAGTGAACATACTAAGAACTTATATGCTTCATGTGATCTTAAAAGATGGCCACTGAAGTGTTGGCATGGCGGTATTACCCCGTACTGAAGCAAAACAAAAATAATCTGAGCCCAAAATAAATCTTCTATTTTACACCAAAGTTACACGACTGAAGTTTTAAAGCCATTTGCCTCCCTCTGCTTTCCCAACGTTTATCGAACTGATCTGAATCTCGCTGATTCGTCAGGTTGCTGTTCCCGACATCACTGAAGCCGTGAAGGGGGCGAAGGTTCTCATCTTTGTGATCCCCCACCAGTTCATCGGTAAACTCTGTGACGAGATGAAGCCTCATGTGACAGATGGAGCCATGGGAATATCCCTCATCAAAGTAAGATCCTGTTCGTGACCAAAAAAAGGGGAAGTTGGGTGCATTGCGTGATGAAGTTGGGAAATACAGAGTGAATCCAGGCCAGAGGTTCTGATGTTGAGTTGTTTACTTCTACTACTACCCCAGGGCGTCGATGAGGGTCCAGACGGGCTGAAGCTCATCTCGGATATCATCCGAGAGAAGCTGGAGATCGAGGTCAGCGTCCTGATGGGGGCCAACATCGCCAATGAGGTGGCGGATGAGAAATTTTGTGAAACTACCATCGGTTTGTTCCTTTTTTCCTCTTGGTGGTTTAAAATGAAATGGTGCCAATTATATTGGAACAGTATCAGAAGTCTGAGTCTTGTTTTGAAATCCTCTTGAATCCGATAAAGGGGCCAGAAATGAGAGGCATGGCCAGTTGTTCAAAGAGCTGCTGCAGACGCCGAACTTCCGCATCACCGTTGTGCCCGAGAGCGACACGGTGGAGCTGTGTGGAGCCTTAAAGGTACGCGCACGTTAACGTCTGTCTAACAAGCACCGATTTCCGCCTCATCGACTTACGTCTCGTCTCTGATGTTGACTCAGAACATCGTGGCGGTAGGCGCCGGGTTCTGCGATGGCCTCGGTTTTGGTGACAACACCAAGGCGGCGGTGATCAGGCTGGGGCTGATGGAGATGGTGGCCTTCGCCAAGCTGTTCTGCAAAGGCGAGGTGAGCTCCGGGACCTTCCTGGAGAGCTGCGGCGTGGCGGACCTGATCACCACCTGCTACGGAGGAAGGAACCGCAGGGTGGCGGAGGCCTTTGTCAAAACGTCCAAAGTAAGTCTGGGGAAAATCCAGTCCAACTGAAATACACAAGAAAAAGTTTATTGCTAAGTTAAACAAGCTAGCTACCAGATTTAGCATCCAGGACACAGAAGGAAAAAAGGCAACATTTCTTGACCTTTTTTGTTGACTTCTCCAGTCTATCGTCGAGCTGGAGGCGGAGATGCTCAATGGCCAGAAGCTCCAGGGTCCACAGACTTCGGCTGAGGTCTACAAGATTTTGGAGAAGCGAGACATGGTCAAGAAGTAAGTTCAAGCACAACTGGTTGCATCTATACTCTTTCAAGAAATCATAGTAAAATGTTAGATACCAACAGTTAAGTTGGTTTGTTACGGCTCAGTGGGGATGTTTAATACAACTCCAGGATGATGTCACAGCAAACAAAGTTGCCAGATGAAGCTACCATGATGAGAAAAAGCAGAGAGAACATAAACTTAGGAGTTGAAATTATAAATATTGCAGAAATAGAGAATATAAGAAGAATAAAACAGTGAGGAAAAGTGATCCTTTGGTTCTCCAGCAACCTAAGCCTCTAGCAGCATTAATATAGATATACAAATTGTTAAACTGATGCTTATGGGAAGAGATTTCTGTTTTTATTCTTTAATCAATGCTTTATCGTACTGTTAATCATCCTTACAAAGAGTAACCTTCATACGTAGAAACCTAAACGGATATAAAAACCTATATGGATGACAAATAATAAAGTGGGCGAGGTTGATAAAGGAGAATCATAGTTGTTAGAGCAGCAGGACACTTAAAGTAGGGCTAGACCTGTGATGCAACCCACATAACTAATTACTTTACAGATTTACAGTTACAGAAGGAGAAGAACCAACGGGAAATGTTTTCCTTGGCTCATCTTCATTACTTATGACGCCAGCAATGACTTCCGACAAATAAGCCGAACGCTGTATCTGTTCATTTTCTCTGCCTGACTTACAATAAACTAGTTATAATTTAGTTCTATTTAAGATTAATTTACTATAAAAATCTATTTTTTCAAGTGTGTATTAAAGACATCGCATTTAGGCAAAAAGACGGTGAAAAATGAGCCTCAGCATAATATGTGAAACGTTTCTTTGGC
>NW_015150888.1:478490-483265 GCF_000732505.1 Cyprinodon variegatus
ATATATATATATATATATATATATATATATATATATATATATATATATAAGTACATTTTATGTAAAATAAATCTTAATTTTGAACACATAGGTAAAACAAAATAGCAATGGATTAATATGACTTATGTTTCCAATAAGAAACAAAACAACTCATCCTATGTTAAGTGCAATATATCTATTTATCCTTTTTTAAGGGCAAAAGTACTCCTTTCATTAGCAGGACATCGGTTTTTCATACTTAAATTAAGAGCAACAAACTTATTTTAAGAAATTTGACACGTTTTTAGAAAAAAAAAGTCAGTTCTTATGCATGTGCTAACAGAAGAGACTAACTGTCGTCTCTTGGATCAGTTTGATCAGAGTCTGTCTTCATCGTTTGCTTTTGCAATTATTTAGAAATTACAGTCAGCTTTAGAGTCTGCAACCTTAACCTAGTGGCTCACTTAATATACTAAAGGATGCATTGTTGTCTAGTGTTTATTTTTTTTTTTTTTGTGCATGAGTTTTATTCTTTTGTTTTGTGCCCCCATGAAAAAAGCCTTTACTGATTAGTGTTTATCTATTTGGTAGGGACAAAGGTTATTTTTCATCAGCTCACCCTGGACAAAACACAATTTGTTTCTCTAGAACCAGCAAAAGTTGTGCAATGGTTAGAATGACTTTGTCAATCAATAAATTTGTCAATCAATGAAAGATAAAAAAGGAAATACCATCAGTATAAACAATTGTGTTGGGAAACTACATGCAAATTGCATAAAGGCATAAAAAGTCATTAAAATGAACGTAATTGTTCATATTGATGGTAAAAGAAACACAGGAAGGTTCTTGTACATAATGTTGACAGACATGGGCGAAATTATGATTTCAAAGCATGCAAATATTTTTGATATAACTCTTTTATATAAAAGTTAAACATGTTTTCTACTAGTTCTTCAGTTTTTGTCTCATATCTTCTGGCAATAAGGGATACATGGCATGAACTATTGGCCAATTAGGGGTGCAACAGTCCATGTAGATTAAAAACACATAGTTTTACAATTATTATGAGCTTGGATATATAAAATCACATTCATAGATTGTATTTTTCCCCCTTAAAATAAAACTTTACAATGTTATTGAAAGCTTTATAATTCAGAGGAGGATCTTGAAGTGGATATGCTGCTCTATAGAGCCAGTGAAGGTGTTTTAGGAGGGATGTTACACAGAATGTTACTCACACTTTTGACTTTTGAAGAACTCACATCCTGGCTGAGAGTCTAATAACCCAAAACGCAAACGCACGCATGCACATGAAACCAATTCAAAGATTTGTGTAAATGAATACCCTCCTAGATTACACGACCAAAGTGAAGAACAAATGCCCAACTTAAAGTGACAGATTCCCCCACTGCCTGTTTGCTGATCCACCTTCTCCAAGACCATTAAGACACAGAGACAAAGAACTTCAGCAGCGCTGCAACCATCTAATCAGTGATGCAAAAAGAGAGATTCTCAGAAGTAGCGGCGGTTACAGCCAATCGTACAAGAAAAGACGGAGGTCCAATCAGGAGCTTGTGGGCGGTCCAAACTCAGGGAAGCGGGCTTCAGGTTGACTTCCATTTTCCTTTTGGTCCTAGTGCTCTGCGAGTGTCTGTTTACTGTAGCGCAACATTGATTTTTGGACAGAAAAAAAGTGCAGGGGACATGTCCCCGGTGTCTCCCCCTAAAATTACGTCTGTGTTGACAGATGTGATGCGTAATTAATCAATAATTTTTTCGTTTTTTCAAACCGATTATAACTAGCAGATGTTCTGATTGTCTGAGGAATAGAGTTCCAATCCTGCCTAGCTGTAACCTAAAATGCACTCTTCCCGTAAAGCAGGCATCCCCAACCTCGGCCCTCGAGGCCCGCTGTCCTGCAGGTTTTAGAGGTTTCCTTGCTCCAGCACAGCTGATTTACATTGAAAGCTGATTAATAAGCTTTTGTTCTACTGCACTCATTATAATCAGCTGTGCTGAAGCAGAGAAAACTCTAAAACATGCAGGACAGCGGCCCTCGAGGACCGACTTTGGGGATGCCTGCCGTAAAGGAACAATACAATCTCCCCAGATTGCCCCACTTGTTAAACCAGATGTGTTGCTCCTCGTATTTATCGAATAAAATTCACCTGAAAGATAAATATTCCCATAAAAACTGTGAAATTAAACACAGAGCCGAAACCTATTCCCTGCAACTTTATCTATTTAACACTCCTGACTAAAGTTCTTACTTTTTAAATCAAACATTTGATTTAATTGCACCTAAAAATGTACATTTTTTGCTTCTCTTTTTAAAGCTCATCATTAAAGTCTGCTAAAAACTTAAATCATTATGACTGATGGTTATTGTAGTAAGAATGACTTTGATCTGTAAGGCAAAGAAAATATTTATGATGTCTTATGACCAAAAATGAAAATGTCAATAAATTACCAATAACATTTAAAAAGAAAATCTGATTTATTCATTTGTTTAGAATAAAAATAGCTTTAACAATTGAAATTCTGTTATTTTAATATCAGTGTTGTTGTGTCCGTGGTGCAGAGATGCATATTTATGTTAAATATTTCCCCAAATTATTTGTTCAAGCTGTTTTCTTTCTCTGTTTGTTGGATAGGTTTCCTCTGTTTGCTGCCGTCTACCAGATTTGCTATGAAGGGAAGGAGGTGAAAGAGTTCATCACCTGTCTGCAGAACCACCCTGAGCACATGTAGGGGTTTACTGTGAAGGTTTCTCCTTCTGCAACCTCAACTTCCCACCACTAGAGGGAGGCAGAGATTCACTAAACAGAAACATACAATACAGCATCTAATCAGGCACCTGAAGAGGATTTTCAACAGATCTTATGGTGTTTTTTTTTATTTTTTTTTTAGCTTTGTGGGAACATTTATTTATATGAATTATCTTTGTTCATATTTTAATAAGTCCAAATAAGGCAACTGCCTCATTCATATTACTCCCTGAAGTGTCTTCACTTTTTTTTTTACTTTTTTATCACTACATGATGTATATCACTGATGTCAGAAAACCAGCAATGGATGTTGTTATTTTTTTTTGTATCTGGAGTTGTTTTCTTATTAAAACCAATTCCTGAGAAGCTGCAGTCTTTTGTTTTTTTTTGTATAGAAAACGTTTAACATTACAGCAGTTACATCACACCATTCAAACCTACATTGTCTTTGTTGTTCGCATCTAAGGAATATGTGCGCAGTAGTGAGAAAGTTCTGCACAATGTGTCGATGTTCACTTTTAAGCGACTCAATTGTGTTTTATCATCCGAGGCCGACCTGTCATGATCAGAAAATATTTTCCATAAAAACCATTGAAACTATAAAAAAAAAGTAGACTAAAAAACTGTTTTTGTCCTTACTTTCCATCCCTCTCAAAAAATAAGCCCAAAAAAAATCTGGAATTTCATAATTATTGGTAAGTAATCACACAAATGAAATAATATACCGGTATACTTTTTTTAGTTAAATAATTATTAAATGACACTGTTACTATTATGAGATACTTTATTATATTTCTGATTTTGAGTTATGGAATTAGATTTCTTAAAATCAGTGGTCGGACCTTCGTTTATATAGCAATAAAGCATCTTAAAATGAGGTTAAAATGAAGACTTGGGCATTATAATTTCAATTATTTACAGTAAGGTGACCAGATTTCTGAAATCAAACCTGGTGACATTTCCAGCTCATCAATAACAATAAATAAATCTTATAAAGATTAAATTTAGTAATGGTTTCATGTAAAAATCAATTGTAAAAGGCAGGAATGTGCCTGGTAGTTTTTCTTTTGATTAATAAAATGGATAAATCAAGAGTGTTAATAATAAAAAAATAGAACTGTGTCTCTGGGTTCGGGGAAAGGTATGGGGATAGAGGCAGGGGCGGAGCTAGAAGGGGGGCCTAGAGGTGGCCATGGCCACCCTTAGCTAGTCATTAAACTTTTGTTTATTAAAAGTTAATAAACATTTACATTTTTCATATATTAACAATTTCTTTATAACAGAAACACTGAGGTTAATTATGCACATCAATATACTAACATTAAAGATGATAAATACATAATTCATGCTCTTTTCAAAACTAAATTTTGAATTATTTGGGGGATAAAGATAAAGTTATGTCTCTGCAAGTCATCTAGGAGTCTTCGGTTAAATTATAGATAAATAACTACTTTAATAATAACTTAAACATTCATTAAATGTGGATATTAGTACATGTAAATATCTTTTTCTTTTCAGAATGACTATAGAAGTAGGTAATGACAATGTAAAAGTTTTTCGCCCCAGAACTCAAACCTGAAAGAATTTTATCCACTATACCTTTAATTTAGACGATATGGAGGTTTAAATATCTGTATCTATTTGTCAGCAAAGGCTGTAGACAGTATAGTTTGTCTTTATTTAGAAAACATGGATGTTGTGGTTGTTCCTGTTGGAACAGTGTAGATTGACCCTGAGGTTCGGGTCCCTTTTGGACACCCCTCGATGTACATTGGTTATTGACTGGCCGCCCTTATTAGGATTTTCTGGCTATGCCTCTGACTAGAAGAGTCAAGGGTGGTTACCGGGGCTTTTTCACTATAGTGGAGCTTAGAGATCTCTGTCGCCCCCTAAGGGGAGAGTGACATGAAGAGAAAAAACTGTCCGCATCAGGGCCCTGTGCATCTTAAAGAAGCAGATTAATTTCTCCCTCTAATGGCCTATATGCTCAGCTCCACTGCTTCATGGACTTCAGCAGCTTGTTTTTTT
>NW_015150888.1:483959-490342 GCF_000732505.1 Cyprinodon variegatus
AGGGCAAATACACTGAATTTAAGATGTTTTTTGCAGTGTGGGGTTATTCCGGTATAATCCTGTCATATAAAATATAATTATGATGTCACCTGATTAAACACTAAAAATGCTCATTACCACAATATATGTAGCTACAGTTTTCCTGTTACTTTTCGTGAGAAACTTTCATAAATCCAAACTGAGTAGTAGAAAAAGCACACCTGAGCCTGGAAGTCTATGCTTATAAATCACAACCATAGATCAGAAAAAACAGCTTCTACCAACTCTTCTTGTAACAACTGTCCTAAAATATAAACTTATGGTCATCAGTTAGTTCTAAAACATCTTTAGAAGAACTCTTGTTGGCCCCTGAAGAACCTCTGTACCAGATTAGTGCCTTACAAGGAGTTTTTAATCGTTCTTTCGCATTTTATCCGAGTTTCTTTTACTTATGCCAGTTGTAACCTATGGTCTAGCTTAATTTTTGTTGAGTAGTTTGCTTTATGTTACATTTTGGGTCCTTGTTTTTAGTAAGGCAAAACCAACTGGAGCCATATTTTATTTTATTTTAGGACTAACACACTCACCACAACACAACGCAGCTCCCCATCAGCTGCGACCGGTTGTGATAATCAAATTTCCGCTTCTTCTGTAACAGCGGTTTCTGCATGCAACATGCTCATGCACTTGTTCTACCTTATTAACAGTCTATACAGAACATTTCACCCATCATTGATCAAACAGTCAAATCAGGGACATTTCTTGGGACAGCTTTAGCCCGGGTCAGGTGGTCCAAAACGGGGACTGTCCGCGGAAATCTGGGACGTCTGGTCACCGAAATTTACAGAGAGGTACTATGTAGCATTCTACATGCTAACATAAAAAATGCTACTAAGAAAAAGTTGAGCATTTAACTTGTTACCACTACCAACTAACTGATTAGAATTAGAATTTTGTTTCAAATTGTAAGTTTAGTCATACAAATTAGTTGCTGAAAAATCCTGCATGACTACTCTTTGCATCTAAGCTAGTAATTTTAGCATTTCATATTACCGTTTTAGCAACCATATAAGACACAATCACAATTTTTGATGATTAGTCATCTTAAATCGGAGATTTGTTGTGGCTGGTTAAAAAGTCAAGTGGTGACTTGAACACATGGAAAAAATGGAGCCATGGCGGAAATTCAACTGAAGAAACTCATTGCTTTCCTTCATTCACCTGCGACACAGCCAATCAGCTTTGAACCACACCTCCACGAAAGCCAATCGGCATCCAAAGTTCATCTTAAAAGGCCTCCGATACGTTCATTTGCTCCTGTGCGCAGGTGGTGGATGCGCTGTGACTTCATTCAGATGACACAGTTTCAACCCACCTCCAGCCCCTCCTCCACCATCGTAGCTAAAGCTTCATCAGAGTTTCATTACTCCCAGACTCTTACTGTATTCCGCGTCTCATTTCAACCAGTTGAGCCTGGTTCTGCCAGAGGTTTTCCTCTCCACTGTCGCTTCATGCTTGCTAATCATGGACAGGTTCTCTCAACCTGTATTTTCCAACTGGACTTCCATCTTCCAGGTCCCTGAGTGAAGCTAGTATCAGCTCATGCAGTCCACCGGATCTCCCTATAAAGTTCAGCAGACCGTCTCGCTAACCAGAAGTCTACAGACTAACCAACTTGATCTATCTCCACTCCACCCTCCACCCCCAGTTTCTGGCCTGTGGTAGAAACAGCCCTATTCTATGCTCCTGTTAATGCATATCTATCAAAATTAAGCACTGTTGTCCCTGCCGAGGTCTGAGCGCCAAACACAAAGTAATTGTATCAACATAAATTTCTCATAATTGTCTTTTCTCGTGATGTGAGTTTTTCAGATTGAAATCACGTTATCCAATGTGGATTAGAATGTTTGCTTTTGGACCAGTTTTGAATGATTTACAACTTTTGGAAAGTTTTATCTGATCTAAAGAATAGCTGGGAAAATAAATGAAAAAAACTATTGTTTTCATGCCAGCTTTCAGGCAAAGGTGTTAAGAACCCATGTTATTCCACTATTTGTATATAAGTAGAAACCTTACAACTACATTTTATCGATAGGTAAGTCTTTAAACAAATATGAGTTTTCCAAATCATTGATCACAACAAAATATACTGCCTTATTATATCAAGCGAAAACATAGGAAAAAGACATGCAACAGCATGTTATGATTTGAAGTAGCTCTGACTGATTTACAGCCTTATCAGATCTAAGAAAGAGCTAGAAAAACAGATCAATCTGAAGAGACAAAAGGATTATTGTCATCCTAACCCGTGAACACAAAATAATGTCAACGTTACGTCAGTGGAATGATATTGTTGACATCATTTTGGCAATCCTACTTGATACATTCATGAACATTCATCGGTTACGAGTTGTCACTCTATGCGATCCTTCCCTGAAGCATGATCTCTACCATATGTTTATTCAAACAAGGACAGTGGAAACAACACGTTAAACAAGACAAAGTCAGGAAAAATGTGTGGTCCCAGGTG
Organism: Cyprinodon variegatus; assembly: GCF_000732505.1. Lineage (NCBI taxonomy): Eukaryota > Metazoa > Chordata > Actinopteri > Cyprinodontiformes > Cyprinodontidae > Cyprinodon > Cyprinodon variegatus. The sequence continues at coordinate 486,469 of NW_015150888.1, forward strand.
TATGCTAATTTCCACCATCATCGGCTCATTTGTGCATTTGCAACCAGAAAAACATACAGATTGCCACTTAATGTGATTCAGGAAATGGTACCAAAAATAATTATTTATATCCTTAATTAAAAAAAACATTGCTTACTGAAATACATTTTTAGATTCTTTCTGTCTATCGGTTTGTCTGATGTCTCAAATCCACACATGCAGCCCGGGCTAAATATCATTGTACGTATTCAAATAGGTATATATTTTTTTTTATCTAATTCGTTAGATTAAACAACTGCTATGAAATGGGACAACAAAACCATAAAAAACATAATTATATACAATTATGTAACTGGAAAGTCTCCTGGCAAACGTTTGGTACATGGGGTAGGTTCGGGATAAATTGTGTCGTGTTGGTTGGCCAATAGAGTGCGCTAGGGCACCGCCCCACCCACCCAATGACCCTGAATAAGACATCAGGGTAACATAAAGATAACTAATTGGATAATAAAAATTGTTCATGTATATTTATGGTTCAGGATAAATTATGTCGCAACAAAGCTTTCATGAATGTGAAAGTTGCAAAGGATTTGTCATGTGTAAAGTGCCTTGAGATGACCTGTATTTAATTGGCATTTAAATCAGTGGTGGCTGGCCAGTAGAGGGCGCTAGGGCGCCGGCCCACCCACCCAATGACTCCGATTAAGACAAAAACGATTTAATTTTAAATTAAATTTTGAAATATTTAGAAATATATGAATATACATTTTTTAGATGCGCAAGATAAATATTTTATCTTTAATGACAAAAATCTTTGCCCTCTCAACTCACGTTAAATGTTGTAAGTGCGCAATCTGCAATGCAAAGGTAAAGGAGAGCCCAAGAGTATTTGCTCTTCACCTCCCGCCACAGCGTAGACTTTTTGCAGGTGATTGACAGGTCGAGTCGTGGGATTATGAAACTCATTGGAGAGAGAGAGAGAAATTCTAAGGCCTAGCAAAAGGGCTCGGCTAACTGCATGCAGCGAGGCTAATGCTTTATTCTACTTTATTCTACCTCTTTTTTCACACGTCATGATCTGACCCAGCATGGATAAAGACAGGCAGGACTGATATATATGGAAGCAAATCATTACCATATTTCAAATGAAAAAGCATTTTCAGAAATGCTTTTTCATTTTAAGAATGTGGCTGCATTGTTTGACTCATAAATAAAATTAGTAATCAATCATCCTATTTGCTTTTTAATTTTATTCTTCAAGACTGCTCATCCTTTTACTTAATTAAAATGAAAAAGAAAAAGACATTTCAGATTTATTTTTCAAAATTAATCTGATGATTGATTTCTAATTGTATTTATGAGTCAAGTAATCTAGCCACATTGACATTTTAGATTTCAAATTGAATTTTGGTATGTATTTGCTGGGGTACATTTTGAAAAATAAATCTCAAATGTCTTTTTCATTTTAATTAAGTAAAAGGATTAGCAGTGTTAAAGAAGAAAAGAAAATGCAAACAGGATTATTGATTACTAATTTCATATATGAGTCAAACAATGCAGCCACATTCTTAAAACGAAAAAGCATTTCTGAAAATGCTTTTTTATTTTAAATATGGTAACAATTTGCTTCCATAGATTTAAAGCACTTTTTAAAAAAGGCAAGGAAGAATGAAATCTAGGATTCACATGGAAAATAATATAATATAGTGTACTTTTTCTAGATGTTTGTTAATCTGCATAGTTGCTCTTAAATAAACACATTCTGAGAAAATAAATAGTTTTTATATGTTAAAAAACTATAAAGCAGACAAATAGCTTCTACATTATTAAACTGATACATCATTTTTTTACGATCGTGAAACAATATTTGAAAATGCAAAACACAGATTTATCATCCAATGTGATGATAAATTTGCTTTTATAACGTGTTTTTATGATGTTTTTTGTTTTTGGCATTCATATAAATATAGTGGTGTGATAACTTAGTATATGTTTGATTGGTTTTTGGTATACGTCTATTTTGAATGTATAGCCCCCCCCCGGAGAACATAAAGATAACTAATTGGATCATAAAAATTGTTCATGTATATTATAAGGACAAAAATAGTTTTATCCCCTGTTTGGCCTCATGTTAGCATCCGAAATGAACATTTTACCATTTTAGCTAACTATTGTTTCTTTATACTAGTACCTAAGCAAAGCTAGCATATGTGCTATTACCCCTATTAATTATAGATAAGTGTTAAATTTTCAAATTTTTTGTTACAAATAAACTGAACTAAAATCAGACTATTTTTAATGGCGGAAAATCTATTTAGTATGATTATTCAAATAAACATGACAATAAAATAGGGTAAGCAGTTATTGTTTATGCGATTTTATGTGCTTAAACCCTGTTTTCCATAATTTATCATCTACCATTAGGATTTCACCAATTCAGCTAAACATTAAGCAAAACTGTAAGCCAGAATATGTACAAACTAGCAGCTGGTAGATACTCCTATTATAGATGAATGTTACATTTTCTGATAATTGATCAAAATAAAGTGCGGAGCTAAAAAATAACATGTTTTTATGAGGGAAAATCAAATTAGCATTAAAACAAAAGCCAGAGAATCACAGTAAAGTTGAAAAAAAATAAAAAAATATTGATAGACTTTACTGTAGAGGCTTCAATAAACCCTATTAATACCAGTGAAAATCTTCTTCTATGAGGAATATATTCATGCCAACATGTCCCAAACAGGCTTTGGTAAAAAGGTTATTTCATTTTATTTCCCTTCTGTTGTCAGCCGCCAAGTTGACCCTTAGGCTACTACCATGTGTGCTATGACCATTTATTCCAATATATAAACCTATATTGGTGTTTAGTTTTCCTTTGCTTGTTTGATAGACTTTTTTTTTTTCTGAAGGGGCTCTACTTATAAAGTGAGCGTTGAACAAATCTAGTTAGGTAGACCCCTCTATCTCATTCTCCATCCTTCAGTGCTGGCTAACTTTCAGTCCTATCTGCCTACAGGCTGACAGGCCTTCATGCCATGGCCAGAACATCCAAGGACATCAAAGGCCTCATTGGAAAGCTCAGGCAGGGTGATGTGCATGGCCCCACAATACGCCAGGAGGGACTCACACAGGTTCCCATGAGAGAACCCGGTCCTGTTGCTTCTGATTCCCTCTGCACCGCCACGGCTCCTCTCATCTCTGAACAGCGACTGTCATCAGGCGGTTTTTGAGGCAGCCCTGAGAGCTTTTCGGTGGTTTGACGCGAGCCCAGATCTTCTGTTTCAAAGACAGCGTCCACCTTCAGATGATACCCAAGCTTGAAAGAGGAGCTTAATCACCAAGGTAACTTGTCTGTCCTACACACATATGCACTGTCCTAAACGAGGAGGTCCTTGGGAAAGGGTAGCAGTAAAACAGCATGGGTTAGGCTCTGTGTGGCTCTAGATTTAGATATGCTTCTCTCTCCCTTGTTTCCTCCTTTATGGGAAAACCTGAGGTTCTTTCCAAAAAGGGAAAGTCAGGAGTTAAACCACAGCAGAAAATAGTTTGTCGGCTTCTGTTTTGCAGCGACACAACATGAGACCCATCCATTATGAAAAAGTGAAACGTTTTGGGAATTTTCCATATTTACTGTAAGTTAGTTGATCTCCATCTTTGGCCAACATGTTGATGTACATCTGTCAACGCTGCTAAATCTGGCTGATTAACCCGTTGTATATCTTTTATGTGACGTGGTGAAATGTGTAAACGGCAATTTGTGGTTTTTGTGGGTCTTACATTACAAAGGGATCCAGTTTGCTGCAGGAGAAAAAGCAGAAGACAAAAAGTTTTATGAAGTGAAAACAGTTTTATATCCATTATGTTCCTGTATATAGAAAGAAGAGGTCTGATG
>NW_015150888.1:492636-495471 GCF_000732505.1 Cyprinodon variegatus
CATCCATCCATCCATCCATCCATCCATCCATGGATATATAAACAATCTTATACCTTTAAAAATTCTCTACTAAGTTTATTTTTATCCTGGAAACTTCCTCAAAAGCCTACAAAAATCCCTGAAAATTTAAGCTGCAAAAAAGTTAGAAATGTAACCACATAAAGTTTTGCAGAAAATGCAGAAGATAATGATCTCAAATGTCATTTTGTGGACATATGTTGTTGCATACAGATGATTTAACCAGAAAAACAACAACAAACAAACGATGTAAAGACCATTTAGCTTATTCCACATTTGGTCCAGATGTGATTTACGCAGCAAGCTTTTAATCACAGTTGGCTTGGCTTACACCTGTGTCTCCACGGAGAAAGGTCTCAGTAGTAAATCCCCGGAGAAATGAAGGGGTTTGATAATTATTTTAAGATCTGGGTCAGCACGGGTCAGAAAGGCACGGATCACACCTTTGAGTTGGTGTGAAACTTCACACGTGGGTCCGGAAGATAACTTCCAATTTCACCCACAGGCAAACGACGTTTCATATGTTGAAGCTGGATGTATATATGAGGGTCTATCCTCCATCCTCTCCTAATTACACAGCTCTGATCTTTCACACTCTTTCTAAATGTCAATGACAGTCAGTGCTTTCATTGAAAATGGAAAAAGAAGGTTCCCTTCCTCATCCCGGCTGGCTTATCCTCTCATCCTTCACCTCCGTCTTCATCATCGCCTCCTCAGCGCAGACTCTTCCTTTTGTGTTTGCCTTGGAAAGGGGAGAAACGAGAGGAGTGGGGGGTGGAAAGGCAGTGGGGATTTTGCAATCTTGAGTGGGGAGAAAGAAAAGGCGGAGAACTTGGCAGAGGTCCCGGCTGTGGCGCTGCATACAAACACAAGGCCTGTTTGGGGATGTTTGTTTGATTCTCCCATGCAAGGGGTGGGGCGGTGGAGGGCGGGTTCATGGTAATAATAATGAATGCATTTATATCCTTTCTGTTTATTAGCTTGTTCAATGTCATCACTGAACATGCTGGCAAAATATAATTGTACTTTATTTTTTTGTTTTTTGTTATCTAGTACTCCAGCCCATTGTAACTTACCGGTGCTGAGTCTGACATAGTGGAAAAAAAATTGCAAATCTTTGGAAAGTAAACAAACAGCAATTTTAAAAAGAGCATGCACAAGGAGAAATGGGCTCATGCGCACTCTCGTACACGTTAAATAGGCGTTCCCTCGGGAGCAGGTACAGGGTTGTGCATGTGCTTTTTTTTTTTAAGGGGAGAGGGTGGGTCTCTTCAAAAATTTGCAAAAATCTTCCACTATACCTTTAAGATTACACAGGTAACAAAGGAATGCAACCCAAAACAGTGATAGTTGTTTACATATATGAGACCAAAAACTTTCCCGCCAAAAGTACGGTACATTCCGGACGGATCCGATTGTGACAAAGCTTTCACAAATGTGAAAGCTGTAAGGGATTGCTTATATGAAGAGTGCAATGAGATAAGGTGTAATTAATTGGAGCTTAGTTTGGAGGCTTAGACTTCTGGAGGATAAAGGGACCCCTATTTTATCATTCTGCTTCATTCTATCTCCATTCTCCTATTCTGCAGAATCTGTTAGTTCAATCTCTAACGTTCTGCTCTCTCTGCTTTTTCTCATAGTAGCTTCGCCTCGTCTTTTCCTGTTTGGCTGTGGCTCCATCCTGGAGAGAAATATCAGCTGTGCTGCAGCCATCAACACCTTTGTATATAGATGTTGGAGATCGGCATGTTTTTCCAGTGTAGTCCTGTTTCTCTGACTGTGACTGGCTGGATGTGCTCTCTTCATCCTCTGGCATGGGAGCTGGCTCTGACCTCGTCTGCCTGGCTGTGTGTTTCCTTTTACAGCTGCTTTTTGTGTCTCTGCTTCTGTCTCCTTCAACCCCAGTCATTCTCAGCAGATGGCCGCTCACCCTGAGCCTGGTTCTGCTGGAGGTTTCTTCCTGTTAAAAGGGAGTTTTTCCTCTCCACTGTCGCTACAAGCATGCTTAGTGTGATTGCATTCGAGTCAATGTGTCGATGCAATCAACTGGTTTTCCTTAGATAGAAAACTTTAAATCAACTTGACTCTATGATGTGTTGAACTTTAAAAAGCCTTGAAATTAAATGTGTTGTGAATTGGCGCTATATAAATAAACTGAATTGAGCTCTTAAATAAAAATTCACACACATATCAAATGTGTGTTAGCATTTTATTTATTTACATTTAATTCTTTATCAACTCAAAAGAAAAGTACAAATAAATAATCTGATAGAAAAATTATAACAGGTTATAGTTAATACAAATTTTCGGGGAGAAAATTAGCTGATAACCACCATTTTGCGTAAATTTAGCATCTAGCTTTAGCATTTGACTAATTTCGCTAACAATTATTTATGCTAGTACTTAAGCAACACTGTAATCCAGCACATGTGCTAATGTAATAGTACCAAGCTAGTGATTCATATTAATTATGGAAGAATGTAACATTCACAAACAATTGGTTACCAAAAAGTTAACTGAAAAATAAATATATTTTTAATGGTGGAGAATCAAATTAAATTATATTTATATATTATAATTATATTTGAAGCCAAGAAAGCAGAATATCGCTAAACTATATAATCTTATGTAACCTATAGTCATGACAACATTAAAATAAAATGTCTTAAAATGTATATAGAATTATGTAAAAACAAAAAAGAAATGCTCTGTTGTGAAAATATTAGAATTTTTAAACATTTTATTTTTTAAATTATTAATAAATAAGCTCTAGTTTTACCCTTCCGTCCATCTAATGACTGAACAGTCCAAGAGAAC
>NW_015150888.1:495743-498963 GCF_000732505.1 Cyprinodon variegatus
CGTATGGTGCCATACGTGCCTCTCTCAGGTCTCCGCTCCTATAAAGCTGCCTCCCTGGTCCATTGAGGCACAAAAAACGGTGCATTACTTGTTTCCCAAAGCAGCTGCAAATAACATTGAAGCAGTATTCCTACATGATGGAGTAACATGGATTATGAACAAAGCCACTTCCTGCAGCTCCATGCGAATATTCATGAGGGAAATCTGAAGTCATACGCCTCTGCATGAGTTTCTGTCTTGCGTTGAAAGGCTTCAAAAATATTTGTTATGCAAATTAGCATTGAGGGGGCCCTCTTTGATCACCCTGGAGTTTATATCCGTAGATCACACTTGTTCGCTCCATAAATGTCAATTCATGTTTTGTCCTGACAGAGCTGCAGCACATCCGGACCTCTGGGACTGTCTGGTGCCTCCATTACTAAATTTAGAGCAGTTCCATTTTTTAAAAAAGAAGAATAAAAAAGAGCTGTAAATATTTCATTGTGGTTGAATACAGAAGAAAATGCTAAAATAAGATTATGAAGAACGCATTAGTGTAATTTAGAAAGAAAACCAAACAGCCAATAAGAAGTTAACAACAGAAAAGGCCCAAAGAAAGACTGGATCTAAACAAGAAACACTGTTAAAGAGAGACTCTTTTATCAAGAGTTCAGTTTTAACTTTATATCCTCCAGCTGACTTCTTATTTACTGACAATTTTATTAATGGGCGGGATAGAAAATTAAAAATGCTTCACAGTAGATGCAACCTGATCGTAAATATCTGCTTTCTACGAGAGTTAACTCAAAACGGATTTTCCTCAATGTAAACAGTGAAGCTAACATTAGCTTAGCTCATACCAAATTTCAAATTTAACATCAATCATTTTAGAGCATATTGCTACTCCTTTAAAAAAGATATTCATGACTGTAAACAATATCATTTAGTGATGATTTCACTCAAACTTTCTGTAGCCCTTCTACAACAGGGGGTCCGCGACCCCTAGGGGGTTCACGGAGGTACTGCAGGGGGGTCGCGAAAGTTTTGGTTTATTAGACTTTTTTTTTTATATTCCCCCTGTAATTTAATCCACTAATTGAAATGTCTTTAAATACACATTAACATGAATTCAACACAATGTAGTAAAGAGATAAATGGAGGCAGAAGATGTCTTTCAGTCATCAATGCACACATTCAGCGACACACAGGAGCTCTTTCAAGCTGGGCACCATTTCATTCACAACACCTGTCCCATCAACCAGGAATCAGAATCAGAATACTTTAAAAATCCCAGAGCGGAATTACTTTCATTACATCACTCCATCTGTAATAGAGTGACTATAGGACCAGTTTGATATAACACAATTTCAATCAGGGGTCCCCGCTCCATTTCGCATCAGTTTGGGGGTTGCTGGCTTGGAAAAAGTTAAAGACCTCTGTTTTGAGAGAGCAGCAATTAGACTAGAGATGCTTTGTTTGCATAGTATGTGGCTCCACCCTCAAAGTAACAGAAATTGACATAAAAATCTACAGGAGCATAAAAAGTGAAAGAAGGACCATGAACTCATGAATGTGACACATTGGGGGTCACCATGGAGCTAAATCTGCATACGTGTGTGTTATTGTCTATATCAAATGTCATGGTTTTGGTTTTGTTCTAGTTTTATCTCTGAGTTTTCATTGGTGTTACCTTGATTCTTGTGTTTTAGGTATTTTTGATTGTATCTGAGTTCTTAGATGTTTCCTGTTTGCCCTCTTGTGTCAGTCTCCTTTTCCCTAGCTCCCTTCTTACCTCTGTTCACACCTGCTCCCAATCTGCTAATTAGCCACCTGGTCTTTGTCTCTCCCACTTTTTGCTGGTATGTTATCATTACTTTGGCTACATTCACACTGCAACATGAGGTGACCCAAATCCGATTTTTTGGCCAATATCCGACCTGGATCTGATCTTTTCATGGCTGTCTGAACAACACAGATCCAATTTTTTCCAATCCGACCCAGGCCACTTGGCTATGTGGTCCTAAATCCGATACGAATCTGATCTTTTCAAATGCGACCTGTGTCTGAACGGCCAGGTCGGATTCATCCGACCTGAACGTCAATAATACCCGACAAAGGTCACTATTCTGCGTCTTGCTACGCAGAAGCGGCAAGAATAACAACAACCATGGAAGACGATGATGCGGAGAGCAGTATTTATGTTTAAACATATTGAAAAGATATGTGTTTTTATGGTTGGAAAAGATCGCTAGATGCGCACCAGCGCTACCATCCACGTTTACTTCCGGAAAAAAAGAGGACGCTGGCCTGTGATGTCATTGCGTCCACTACTGCTTATGCGGGGCACTGGCGTTGTAGGACTGCAGTTCACACAGGAGATCACATACAAGTCGCATATATGTGGAAATATGAACGGCAATGTAAAAAAATTGGATTTCTCAAAAAAAATCGGAATTGAGCATCAAGGCCTGCAGTGTGAACATAGCCTTTGTCCCCTTCTTGTTGTCAGTATTCCTGATTTTCAGCATTTTGGGGATTTTTGTGGATTTATGTTTTGGGATTTTTGCTTTTGTTGAACTTTTGGTTAATTAAACATTCAAGTAACCACCTCAAGTTTTGTGTCTGCATTTGGGTCCTGTCAAACCCCCACCCCCAACCATGATACCAAAGGTCTGGTCCATTGTGCCATATAAGATGACAAGGACATAATTCCTCCAAACCACTAGAGGGTTCGGAAGATTTATGCAGAGCTAGTTTGCAGCTTTTACTAACTGGGAGTGGTCTTTGCATCTTGTAGCATTTTTTTCCCTTTGCATGTATTTCATGTAAATATATATTAGTCTGGTTTTTCATTTGCTTGCGTAATTTTAGTATTTGCTGTAATTTTGTGTATTTGCAGCATATTTGCATCTCTCAGGCACCATATTTCATACACTCCTTTATTGTCTATAAGTCTAATTACAGGCGTAACTTTCTGAAGGACTGGTGTGGACAATGTCCCCCACCAACTTTGGGCATGGAGGGGACAGTCCCCACCAATAATTTCCGCTTTTTTCCGCCGTTTTACTTCAGCCAACAGTAACTGGGGTTGGGTGCAGCTAACTGTGTGTACAGCGTTTCCAGTAGTGTTGCACCAATACCGATACCAGTATCGGACGGGGCCCCGATACTGCCCTAAAATGGTGGTATCGGTATCGGCGAGTACCAACAAATAGGGCACGATACCATTTTGAGAGCCATA
>NW_015150888.1:501395-503889 GCF_000732505.1 Cyprinodon variegatus
GACTTTAATCTTAGAATTCTGACTTTAATCTTAGAATTCTGACTTTAATCTCAGAATTATGACTTTTTTCTCAGAATTATGACTTTAATCTTAGAATTCTGACTTTAATCTCAGAATTATGACTTTAATCTTAGAATTCTGACTTTAATCTTAGAATTCTGACTTTAATCTCAGAATTATGACTTTAATCTTAGAATTATGACTTTAATCTCAAAATTCTGACTTTAATCTTAGAATTATGACTTTAATCTCAGAATTCTGACTTTTTTCTCAGAATTCTGACTGAATTCTGACAATGAAAAAAGTCAGATTTCTTAGATTAAAGTCAGAATGTTGAGATTAAAGTCAGAATTCTGACGTTTTTTGCCATACTAAACTGAAATAAAATTAAAAAAATCAGTTAACTTTTTTTTTATTTACCAGTGGCCGTAATCCTCTTCCACATCTACCAGAACGATTGTGGATATGAAGTTCTTTTCTTTTCTAAAATCACTTGAAATTTCTAAAATCTTATGTTATTTATTTATTTTTTTTGGTTCACACCAATTTTATGATGGAGGGATTTTGACAGTTCTTTGTTGTGTGAGTGGTTTTTGCCTTGGAAGGCCACTATGGATTCCATTTTTGTCCAAAAGGTTGTTGGATCATGCACCCTATTGTGCATGTTGCACCTTAGATCTGGTTCTTCATTATTTTGGACCTCCTGGATGAGTCCCCAGTTCATTTTTCACAATTTTTGTTTCTCATTTGTTTTTAGATTTGTTTAGGTCAGTACATGATTTTGGTATCTTTGAGCCTACTTTATATTGTCATATGGGTTCTTTTAAGCAGCAGTGTCTAAAGTCTAAATTACATATCCGCCATAACCTTCTGATCTAATTGTTTGGAATTAAAACTGTAAAAACATTTTTTTTTTGCAGGCTTTAGTTGATCATCAGTTGACTAAACTTGCAATAGCTGAATATAAAACAGAAGACTGGTTTCTATAGAAACGGGAATCGATAACCCACTATCAATCCACAAATTTTACAGTCTTGCAGGTTCAACTTGTTTAGAAAAATAATCACACCCCTAAACAAAGAATGAAATAGTTTAAAGCTTCCAGATGAATTATCTTTGTCTAAATGTTGTTGTTTTTATAATACACAGCAAACAGGATATGGCATAGTTGGCATCCTAAGGTCTAGTTTACAAGGAAAATCACAGGATATTCATTATCATTTTTAAATTGAAAACAAAACTGTTACTTTGCATTGAACTTTATATTGCCTATATTATAATTTTTTTTTTATCAGTCTATTACATTTTAAAAAAAGTCTAACAAAAAAGTTTTCTCTTAGGGAAAACTGACCTAACATGAAATAAACTTATCTGTATCAAACTCCTAGGTTGGCAAAATGTACGGCATCCTTGGATTCTAGTGAAGGGCCTCAGAAAATCATCCTGGGAGCCTCTAATGTGCCGCACTTTGTTTTAAGGCGACCTCCAGCTTCTTCAGGTCCAGTAATTATCAGGATGGGGTGTGAGTATGAAAAGGGATCAAATAAGAAAACATAATCATCTAAATATAGGTGTTTGAAATTTCTTTTATTTGAAATTTTAGAACTGAAAAAAAAAACAGAATATTGGGCCATACTGAGACTTTTTAAAAATGAAAGAATAAAGCCTTAATGTTACTTGTTAAGTCAGAAATTTTACATTGGACTTGCATTATTGAGACACAAAGGTCATTATGGTAAGACAATAAAATCAATAGAGTAATCACCTAAATTCGCCTAAACTGCTGCATTTTAATTTAGGCGAAATAGTTATACCTTTTATACTGTATCATCTGGCTGAAATCTAAAGTGCCTTGAGATGACATGTGTTGTGAATCAGCGCTTTATACATAAACTGAATTGAAATTGATTTGAATTGTTGGAGTTTACATAAAAGCAGGCTTCCTTTTTTAGTCTCTTAATATGGCATAATACTGATTATATTACAACTTTATTCACATAATGTGATGATGTTAGGACTTTGATCTGTTAAAGTTACGACTTTATTCTGGTAATGTTACAACTTTATTCTGGTAATGTTACAACTTTATTCTGGTAATGTTACGACTTTGATCTGGTAATGTTATGACTTTATTCTGGTAATGTTACGACTTTGATCTGGTAATGTTATGACTTTATTCTGGCAATGTTACAACTTTATTCTGGTAATGTTACGCCTTTGATCTTGTAATGTTATGACTTTATTCTGGTAATGTTACAACTTTGATCTGGTAATGTTATGACTTTATTCTGGTAATGTTACAACTTTATTCTGGTAATGTTACAACTTTATTCTGGTAATGTTACGACTTTATTCTGGTAATGTTACAACTTTATTCAAGTAATGTTACGACTTTGATCTGGTAATGTTACGACTTTATTCTGGTAATGTTACAACTTTATTCTGGTAATGTTACAACTTTATTCTAGTAATGTTACGACTTTGATCTGGTAAT
>NW_015150888.1:504669-509780 GCF_000732505.1 Cyprinodon variegatus
GGTAATGTTATGTTTTTAATTTGGTAATGTTACGGCTTTGATCTGGTATTTTTATGACTTTGATCTGGTAATGTTATGTTTTTAATTTGGTAATGTTACGGCTTTGATCTGGTATTTTTATGACTTTGATCTGGTAATGTTATGTTTTTAATTTGGTAATGTTACGGCTTTGATCTGGTATTTTTATGACTATGATCTGGTAATGTTATGTTTTTAATTTGGTTATGTTACGACTTTGATCTGGTAATGTTATGACTTTTTTCTGGTAATGTTACAACTTTAGTTTACCAATATTCTGATTTTAAACTTGTAAATTTACAACTTTATTTTGGTAATATTACAACTTTAATCTGGTAATATACTGCCTACTCCTGTAACATTAAGACTGTAAGACTGATCCAACTTGTAATCTTATGACTTGAATATCTTAATATATGACTTTAATCTTGTTATTCTATGACTTAATCTCATATTTATACAATAATATCCTTGCAGACTTATTATGAATTTTTTTTAGTAGTGTTAAATACTTTATTCTTGTAATATCATGGCTGTTTTTTATGTTAGGTTGGTCCTAATACCCCCTGTAGAAAGAGATCTGTGTATTTATTACATTTTCTTTGCTTTATATCAAAATTTGTTTCAAGAAAATAACTTAAATTATTTTCTTCTGCAAAATCTAAAGCAAAAGCTTTGAAAGATATCAAGTGTAAATAATAAAGATAATTGGACTGATTGGTTTTGGTCCATTAAGTCCTGGATGGATGGCAGCATGGAATGCAGTTAAGGAGGTCCCCGCAGAAAGGCCAATGAAAACTAAAGGTGTTGGTGGCTCCCTGCCGGCGTACAGAAATCTACTTGGCAGTTAAGCTGTGAGTCATGTGCCTCTGTTTAAATGAGGAAGGCAAGAAAGGAACCAGAAACGGAGCAGGGGAGGGAGGGAGAGAAATGCAGGCTGAGCTAAGAGGCTGGAGCCTTTGCCAAGCCTAAAAGACACTGCAGGAATGTAAGCGGAAGGAGCACCCACCGCTGTCTGAGTCAGGAAAGCACCTCTTTAAGTCCAGTCAGCAGCTCTCACAGCCAATGTGCACAGATGACAGGTAGCAAACAGCTAAACATGGAGACCTAAGTGGTTCCAAACATATCAGTATGTCTGTTTTCAGAGAGAGCCTTAAATGTTGGAAGGTGTTGAACCTCATTGAATATCTGTCAGCTGGATGAATTTGTTTTTCTTTTTTTAATCCAAGTGAGGATTGTGGAGCACCTTCCTGAGGCCCTGGCAGTTAGTTAATAAACACAGGCCTGTCAACAGCTGCTGCTGATGTAATGTGGAACTTCTCCTCACTCTCCTTCTCCTCCCGCCCCACCACGCCTCCCTCCTGACTTTCTATTTACAAGTTTTACTGGGTGTTGCTGCAGACTTCCAGCTTTGGCAGTACAGATAGTGGGTTAAAGTGTGTGTGTGTGGCTTCACCAACCCACCCACCCCCCTTCCACTGGTGCTGCACTTCCAGGGGAATTTACAACAGCGTGTTTTCAGCTGCCATGAAAGGAGAGTCCACATCATCATGTTGTCTTCCCAACCAAAACACTTCAGATTGTCTGGGAGCTCCAGACCTGTTGAGTGGAGAGGAACCGGCTGGTGCTGAGTAAGTTTAAAGTACACCTTATTTGTGTGGTCATATTATAGGTATACAGGAATGAACCTTAGCCTGTGTGCAAGGTATGATGGGAAATATGTCTATGGTTTAATGGTTTTAAAAGGCTAGAATGTTAAAAGTTAATCATAAATGTTTAAGCTGTTGTTTTTAATGAAAAAAACAACAACAAAATAATAATATGTCTTTACTTAAAAAAAGTTTTTTATGCAAAACATTTAACGTGATATATTCTATTCAAATTCATTACAAAGATATGAAAGAGCTGTTTGCATTTCAGGGACATATCTACAGGTGGGGCAAGGGCCCCCAGATTCCCCCCCTCCAATATCATGTAAATGGTAAAAAATAAATAAATAAATAAAATAAAAGGCAAATGGCCTGTTCTCATGCAGCGCTTTTTCAAGTCAGGAGACTTGATCAAAGCGCTTTACACTAAATTCAGACATTCAACCATTCAAGCACATGAAGGTAAGCTACATTGTAGCCACAGTTTCTCTGGGGCTCACTGACAAAACAACATTGAAAGCCAGAAATGGGGTTTACCTTAGAAAACTTATATGTAATTGTAGATATAATGATTGCAAAAAATAAAACAATGTCTTAAAATAACTGTTATTACATTGAATTGGTAAATAAGATGACATAATTAGATATTATGATATTATTCGATATTATGCATGATTTACGAGACCACAATTGTCTTTTCTTATTTGAAATGTAAATAGTTTTATTCCATTGGCAAATCGTCTCGCTCACCTGCTTAATTCCAGAAAAATATGCATGAAAAAATTATTTGTTCTCAGTGCAAAATGTTATATTTAGATGAGCAGAGCAATTGTTGTTTTAATCACCATGCAGGGCTGTAATAATAATCTTTATCTATTTTGTGGAATATTCTTTTAAGTCTTTTTATTATAGGAGGGAACATTAATAACATTCCCATCAATTCATACTTTTATGTAGCGTACATACATACACATGGATATATATATATATATATATATAAAGTCTTGATTGATCAATCTTTGAGTTTTATTCATTTTTATTCAAATTCTAGTTAATTAAATAAGTGAAAAATATTTATATGAGAGAACCAAACAGACAATTTAAATACAAATAAAATTAATATATAAAAATATTAATAATTATTTCATTTATTGAGGATAAATACAATATTTATTTAATGTAAGCATCTCAGGTAACATTTAAATGTTTATATTTACAAATGAAGATCTTTTAATTTTTTTATTTCCTGAAATATGTGGCAAATTGTCTTTCCATACCTGCTCCAATCACATTTGATCCCATTTATAGATTTTTTACTTGTGTGATTTCTACTTGTGTCACATGTTTGAATCGGACCACAAAAAGTTCTGCTCAAAATCTTTCTTAAGATTTAAGGCTGTTCAGTAGGATTGTTTATTTATTGAATTCCACCACAGCATTGTTGCAGCTGTGCCATTTAGTAACTTAATCTAGCAAAGATAGGGAACAAAAGATTGCCAGAAACTGCTGAGTTGTTTGCTCCATCAGAGCGCTTTAAGCTATGGCCGCCTTCTCAGGCGTTTGCAGGTGAGGGCGATCTAAAATTCAGCTTGATCTAAAGTTGTACCTCCGGCTTGAGGCGGCTTCTTCAGGTGAGAGCTGCTGTACCCTTCATGCTAAAGTGAAGCTGCAGCCTCATCTTGTGCAGAGGAATGGCTGGTAGGGTTACCTCCCAACACTGAAGTGGATAATCGAAATAAAGTATTAATAGGAAAAGATTTTATGACACGTTAGAATAAAGCTGCAAGTTCCTTGCAAACATCTTATAATCTTATAATATCTTATAATATTTGAGCAAAAGATGTTCCAAAATAATATTCCGGGCCCCCTACCTGGGGCATTTTCAGAAATGTATTTCAATGATATTTATAGAAGCCTAAATGCGCCCATACACTGTACGATATTTTCATCCGTAATTGGCTACAGTTGCATGATGAAACTGCAGGATTTAACATTTCACAGCTCACAATGTATGTTCTTACACTGTATGGCAGGATGCTCTGATGCTATCTAACTGCTCACACTGTACGTCCAAAAAAACCCCTCATGTTTAAAAAGATTGGGAGAGATGGTGCTGGTCGGACACATCAATGTGGAAGAAGAGGAACTTCCTTGTTTGCACAGGGGCAGTGCGCGAGGTTAACTGTGCTAATCACTCGTTACCACCCTGAATGCTGCACAACGCAGGATGCATCGTGAGGCGGATAAGAATTGGGGAAAAACTCATACAGTATATGTAGGGATGGGAATCGAATACCGGTTACTGTTCAGAACCGGTTCCATGTGTTCCAGTTCCATGGCACCGTTTGGCAGCTCGCTTAACGATTCTCCTATCGATTCCAGGATACACCAGAGCAGCCATGACTTACCTCACGTTTTTTACACAAGTTACGCACACTGCATTCAGTAAGCAAGTACGATGTGACCAGGCATCTGTCTAGAAAAGCAAAAGAAAAAAAAATGGCGTCCCATTAGATGACTGTGATGAGACGGGTAGCCTGGCTGGCTCTGAGGCTGGCAGCTCCCATTCACTGCCTTCTGTTTTCGCTGAGGCAGACAGAAAGAGAACGTCCCAGGTGAAGGTAGACGAATGTCACAGTACAATTACCAAGTTCATTGTTTCACAGAATCGATAAGGGAATCGGAATCGTGAAAATCATGTCAATTCCCAACCCTAAGTATATGCCAACCTTAGTCACTGAAAAACAAATACAATTTAATATCTAAATCAAACAATTAGAATCCTTTTTTGTAATTACTTGTTTTAAATAAAAATATTAAAGTGTAATTGTAAATTACTTTAATTAATCCAATATTGTTTGAAGAACATATTTCTAAAATGAGATTAAAAAATATGATTAAAAAAATTCAGATATTTATTTATTTTGTTTCCTATAATTTAATACAGTTGCAGTTTATTAAAATTAACTTTTAATCCAGTTAATTCATTTTTTTTTATTTTGCACATATAGATTTGCTATGGGAATATCATATTGAGTTTCTAAAGGCACAAGTTTCTGCCATTAGTATAATTATTAATCATTTTAGATGAACAAAATATTACAAAAAACAAAATTTGGGGGGTTTTGTTTCTTTTTTTTTTTTTTTACCTTTTCATCTAAAATGAAAAAAGGATAAAAATAATCACTTAAAATTTACTTTTGAAGGATTTGATCCCAATCGTACGGAAGAGGATTAGGGCCAGTGGGAGAAAAAAAAAAAAAGTTAACTGATTTTTACATTTTGTTTCAGTTTAGTATGGGAAAAAAGTCAGGATTCTGAGAAAAAAGTTAGAATTCTGACTTTTTTCTCAGAATTCTGACTTTTTTATTGTCAGAATTCAGTCAGAATTCTGACTTTTTTCTCAGAATTCTGACTTTTTTATTGTCAGAATTCAGTCAGAAT
>NW_015150888.1:511551-513350 GCF_000732505.1 Cyprinodon variegatus
ATTGTTAATCTCAATGGGACTTTTCCTGGTTAAATAAAGGAATGAATAAATAAAAAAAACAAAAAAAAACTTAACATTCACTAAAACAGTTTTATTATATAAGATATAATTATTGAGTCCATTTTGATTAATTGGTGATTATTTTCATTTTGGGGGAAAAATTTGGAGTTTTAATGGTTCCTTAATAGAAACAGACATTCAGAGAAATTGTAAACACTGTTTTTATTGAATTTTCCTCAAAAGATTAAATATTTCTATCTAATAATATATATATATTTTTTACAAACATAGTACTAGCTCTATGTACATCATACCTTCTATACTCCAAACCGTCCCTAATAGGTATTTACAATCTGTTGTGAGTACAAACAAAGCGTTTCTGCTTGGTTTCACATCAAACCCGTGTGTACAATAGTTCTCTTTGAGAGGAAAAAGCTCAAGTGGAAAACATTCACCAGCATAAACACACTGTTGTTTCTCAAGCTGTCAGCAGTCTGCTGATGAAATGCATGTGTTGTTCAGTTTTCTGGTGAGCTGCCACCACATGATGCTCACATACCTAGCTAAGACCAGAGGAGGAAAGGCTGGAGAGGGGATGGGGGGGGGGCACAGTTGTATATTTTGATACTGGTTGGAAAAATTCCTTTGCCCTCTTTTGGCTTGCTGCATCACCCTTGGGTATTTTAAATGTTTTTTTTTGTGTGCCATTTTTTTGGTGTCTAAATACAGCGCTGTCATGAGAGGGTTCAGTGGAGAGCCACGCTGCTGCCTGACGTACACCAGGCGACCTTTGCAGTTCCCACCACAGGAAGTTCACTTTATCTTTTTTTTCCAGGATGTATATTAAAGAATCTCAAACGCGAGAGCAGCAGGGACTCCCCGTGTGAGTGAGATGACGACATCTCGATCGTTTTCATTTTCCCTTGGCCCCTTCAACCCCTGCTTCTGTTTAATTCTGCATCAAAATTCCCTGACTAAACAAGACCTACAAGCTCAGACATAATCCCTGCAACTAAATGTGTTCGATAATAGCATTTTTGTGTTAGCAGTTTGTTTCCTTTTGTCCTGTTTGACACAGTTTGTAGGTCAAGAGGTAATTTAGGTGTTTGCTTAGTGTAACATCAGAGAACCGGTTCATTCAGTCTTTAAAGCCTTTAAGTGTTGACAAGTTAAGTTGGACAAGCTTTTGTAAGCAAGCTGGCCAAGTGAATTTTGTATGTTGAATGGATTTAGTTTCTTTTCTCTCATTGTTTTAGTAAGTCTCAGCTGATAGTCTAAATCATCTATAGGGGCCAAATTTTTTACGTATTGGTGCAGAACAAAAAGAATGAAAAATGAAGACCAGGACTCTATTTTTATACAACCTGCTGGAGTAGTATTAGTTAATTTGTCTCTTAGGATCTGTTTTTGCTCAAATTTTCTAGTAAATATAGCCCTTCTGTTTATATTTACCATAAAAACATCATGTGACCTAGATAAAATTACTCCACACGCGTATAAATGGTCAGCAAGTTAAAGCTGAAGTCTGTAAGTTTTTAAAAATCACTTTTTTGTCATATTGGCTAAAACTGTCCCTATGCCCAGACAGCAGTACATGTGATATGTAACCTGTGAAAAAAACTGCTTTAATTGGTACCGCCTACTGCCTGTATTGCAATCTGGAAAGAATATTTCGGGACGAGACAAAACAACCAATCACAGCCAGAGGAGCGTCTGATGGAGTGTCAATCACAGCTCACACACGCTAAATCCCGCCCCCCGCTCCTGGTCGCATGCGGTAGCCGCGCAGATGCTGTGAG
>NW_015150888.1:513531-521022 GCF_000732505.1 Cyprinodon variegatus
AGAGGGTGGGGGAGTGGCGTGAAACCTGTTTTTCTTCAAATTTTCAGTCGAAGTCTGCTCTCTTCTCAATGTTACAGACTGCAGCTTTAAAGCAATGGAGACGAGTGAGTGTGGAACTCCCAGCGTAGTTACGAAAATAAAAAAAAGAAAAGTCAGAGATCATCAGTATCTACATATTCTCATTATCAGTTTGTATGAAATTGTACGAAAAGTTATGCACACTATTTCGTACGTTTTGGACGTTTTTCCTCAAAAAAAAACAGATCAGTGCGCATGCGCAGGCAGACAGAAAAAAAAAAGCAGATCCGCGGACGGACGTAAAAATAGGAAAAACAGTGCAATAATTACTTCTTCATGTCTCTAACTACATTGCTTGCTGTTTTATACCTTAGGGTCAGGGTCAATTGTATGTTAAATTCGAAGTTATTAAATGGTGCGTAAGATGCGAATGCGCATACGACGAAAAAAACGTACAAAATTATGGTGCATAACTTTTCGTACGATTTCATATGAACTCATTATGAGAATACACTGTCAGTATGATGGTTGGAGAACACTAAAGCGATAGCTAATAGTGCTCCTGGTGTTAGTAATGCTTTTAAGTCCTGGCTTTCTGGTAGTTCCGCCTCACTGGATATAGATGGCGAAAGTCTGTTCATGTCAGCTTAATGTGCCCGGTGCTGGAGTTCTATTTATTCTCAGAAAGGACGATCAAAACACTATCAGGACATACGGTTATATTTTAAAGTCTCCTAAACGTAAACAATTTATTTGCAAAAATTAATATATCCACAGAGTAGAATAAAATTATACATTTTATGAAGACAAAGGGAAGAATTAAGTTGTAGCTACCCCCTTTGAAAGGAGATAGGGGTGTTTATTTTATTGCAATCTGTAATTTACTGACCTTGAATTTTCTTAGAATGTTGAAAAGGTGAAAGGATTATGGGGAGCACAGAAAGTTTCTCTAAAACCAAAGGAAAAAAAGTTTTCTGAACTACTTCCTCAAAACATCCCAGTGTTTCTGGGAGACGTCATAAAAGATGTTAGTTTATACAGGAGGGTATTGGGCATAAAAACCACTCCATATGTGTGAAATACCTTGTCCGAACCAGTGTTTGGAAAGTTAGTAATATATTCCATATTACAAGTTATTTGCTTTGTTAGAAAATAATACATTTCTTTACAATATTACCATCTTTATGTATAAAGTTACTGATTACTTTTTAGTTACTTTTGCAAAAATAAACATTTGAAGGTGTGAAATATATTTTCATGAATAGCTGAATCACAAAAATGTAGATAGAGAATAATTAAACAAGAAAAACTTAATACGACATGAAACTTTTGTTTGACAACTACTTAAAGGCTAAAGAGGATTTTTTAAATAGTATATAAATTCGGTTGTCACGGTTAAAATGAACTATCTGTTCTTATCCATTTCTGTGACATAATCACAATAGTGAGAGTATAGCCACTTGGAAAATGTTGAATCAATTGTAGCCATTTTGCCGCCACCGTCTTCTTCTTCTTTTGCTTTTAAAACCATCAGCTTCTTCTACTGTTTTAAAACAGTCTTCTTCTGATATAAAACAACACTCCTGAAAAAACAGTCTTCTCTTTTTTAAGCTGTTGGCCATAGGCTGTTCAGCTGTTATTCGTTACCTACCATAATAACTGTAGTAATATTACAGAAATTTCAGTTGTAATCCGTTACTGCTGAACCAGACTAAATGTGAGATTAAATGTGTAATTTAGTCTGTCCCCGATTAATGAGACATCGGAAGATTGTTGATGAGAACAACCGGTTGTCTCTCAAATTGCTGCCTGTGCCTATTGGCCAACGCTCTGACCAATGAGCGCAACTGACTGTGACGTAGTTAGCATGACAGGAAGCTGGTGGGGGAGGGTAAACAAACAGCCTGTCAGTAAAACAGGCTGTTTGTTTATAAATAAATGAGCGTAGAGTCTAATCCTTCCAAAACTGATTCTAAAGCTGAGTCAAACGAGAACTGTTCAATAGTTGTTGCCATCTTCCTTGTTGTGCTTTCTCCAGCGTTGCGCAGCTTTGTCGTAACGTCCTCAAAACCCCGCCTGCTTTACATCCAGAAATTCAAAACACATCTCTGCGTTGTGATTGGCCCGCCAGTTCTAAGACCTGGGGCATTGATCGAGGCTAGACCAATCGCAGGCAAAAATGATTTTGGCCGCTGGCAGGTGGGGCCAGTTTACGCCATATATTAGCTAAACGTCATATATTAGAATTACACGAGTAACGCAATACCCCAACACTGGTCCTAACAGACAACACACTGAAGCAGATGGCCTAAAGCAGCAGAGGACTACTCATGAAGCTCATGTAAGCTAACTTTGCCTCCTACAGTAGAACATAATTTGACATGGAAAAAAAAACAAAAAAACACTGATTGCTTTAACAACCTGATGACAGCCAGGGTTTAAAGATACAGAGGTTATTTTCTTGGTATACTCATGTACCCATTGTTCTGAAAGCTGCATCCATCAATGACAACAAGCTGACTGTACTTTAAAGGCCACTCTGACTGAGCACCTTTGGGATGTGGTGCAACAGGACATTCAGGTTATGGATGTTTACCTACAGACACTTTCATGTCTTCATTGTTCTAAAGAATCCTGGTTACTTCAAAGAGTGTGGGAGCACCTATGAATACTTGCTATGACCCTTAGAGATAATTATACTTTAAAACTGCTTTACCTGCATTGTATCTTAAGGTATGTACTTTAATTCCAGGTTAGGTGATGCCAGGTTCCAGCTGGGAGTGCAAAACGTTGCTGCTTTGCATGCAGACGGTATCAAATGAGCCAGCAAACAGACGGACTCCAAACACCTGATCGCTGCGGACCATCTGTGTTACCAGAATATAAATGGACTGCTCTGTCCACATCGTAAACCTTACATCAGACACTTGCTTCAATTTTCTCCTCAATGAATGGAAAGTAATAGCAGCCACCCCCGCCCCCCAAAAAAACCTCCCCCCTCCCTCAATGTAAGAAGGCAAATTAAAAGAGCGACTCAAACATGTAATCGTCCAACTCAGTCATTATTCGCAGGATCTGAATGAATCATTCAGAAAATCAAATAAAGAGAGAAACGAGTCCAGCACCTAGAAAGAAAAGACTGTGTGTGTGTTTGTGTTGTGGGGGGGTCTGTGTTGACCTCTTTTCAGTGGCCCTCTCTTTCAAACTAGGCATGGGGGCATGTGGACAAAATGAATTGGTTCCTGGGGCAAAAGGGGGTGCACTAATCAATGTCCAATCTCCCCCTTCCATCCATTTTCTGGTGCAGGAACATCCTGGCATGTGCTCTTTTTTTTAGGAGGTATTGATCACAGAAACACTTTTTGGCCAAGAGGCTTTTGAATCTCAGAGCTCTACATTTTCTAAAGGGCTTAAAACAGACAATAGGGATCGTTGAAAACTCACATGGAATGCAAGTACCTCTTAAGTCTTTAGCTTGCTCCCCTGCATTCTTTCCCTGCAGATGGCCATTTAAATATTTGTTTAAATGTATTATTTCACTTATAGCTTAATGTATAACCCACAGCTAAACCAATTCACAATGAGGGCTATTCAAGACGGCCGATCAGAGATTCATTCATTGGCGTTTCCAAGTGGCCATCCCTCAAAGAGGCGTTTGTCGAGGATGAAAAGGAGATTACGTTCAAGAAACCCTCATGGCTATGCTTGTGAGCATACAATGTCAAGAATTGCAGACTTGTGCATGCTGTTACAGATGTGTGAAAGGATAAGTCTTTTAAGTACAAATGGTGGTATTGCTTATCATGTTGGAAGTTCTTTGCTCTCTGAATGATTTTCAAGAACGATGCTTCTAGGAATTAAAATGCTCCATCCATCCTTTGGCTATACCGGTTTGTCCTTACAAGGTTGCATCTCTCTAATGGTCACTGGGCAAGAGGCAACCCTGGACAGCTTTCCTAATCAATCGCAGTGGCAATACTAAGACATTTAGGGCAAACACCCAGATGAACACTGACTGTTATGTGCTATTAAGAGTGAGTGCTGGACCTACAGTAACATGGGTATTTTTGACCTCTGGAAGGAAGTTAAATATCTAGAGAATACCTAAAGGAGTCATAATGTAATATTTTACTCGTACACTCCTGAAATTGTCTTCATGTTCATGTATAATTCTTTTCATACACCCTTTTTTCTCACAAGAAAGAATTTGACTGTTTCGTATGCCTGTACCTGTGGATGTAATGTTAGGAAAAATCTAATTTAGCCATTGTTTGTTTACCAGTCACACTTTTTAGCTTACACAAAAGCTAAAAAGTAAAGCAAGTAACAACAGTTGCACCAAATGCCGGTAGGTAAGTCCCTGATTTACTCCTTTTGGTAGAATAGAGTTGGGAGTGGTGCAAGTTGGGATCAAAATTGCCTTGTGGAGAGTGCACTCTCACGGAGTGTCCACTCTCTTGGGCTTTACTGGTTAAAAAAAGAGCAAAAATTTAAAAAACAGGCCAATTTCACACTCAGGATTGAAGGTTTTTAACTGCACCCCAATGCCAGTCAGGTTTTAACATGAAAAGGTCAAATCTTTGGGTTATGACCCCCTTAAGCATCCATAGGTAGAGCAACTCAAGGCTAGTATTCATATCCAGGATGAACATTAGAATGCTAACTTCCCAGGTTCAAGGTGATCCTCGCTGTAATATAATCACCTCACACCTGTCCATGTGGCAAAGACTGAATTTTGCTTTGCATGCTGGTGATTGTCCACTATCAGTCTGTCTCAATACATGTATTAGCCTGAAGCTGCTTTGCTAACATTGCTAACCCCAACAAGGAAGAAACTTGTTTGAAGATGCAGGATTTCCTCAAAAGTGGTACATTTTCCAGTTGGTTACCTCCCTCAAAGTGGCAAAATTTAAAACAAATGCGCAAAAAACAGATCCATGCTTGAATAGGAGAGAAGTTATGGCTGCGTGGAAAGGAAGCCACCAACGTGGAGAGGCAGCATGCATGTGACATTTTGGAATCTTAGTGTACTGATTCCGCATATTATTATTTTTCTGCTTCTGTCACCTTGAACCCCAGTTGGCCTCGGCAGATGGCCGCTCACACTGAGCCTGGTTCTGCTGGAGGTTTCTTCCTGTTAAAAGGGAGTTTTTCCTCTCCACTGTCGCTACAAGCATGCTTAGTGTGAGGGATTGCATCTGAGTCAATGAGTCGATGCAATCAACTGGTTTTCCTTAGATAGAAAACTTTTAATCAATTTTACTGTAAAGTGCCTTGAGATGACATTTGTTGTTAATTGGCGCTATATAAATAAACTGAAATGAATTGTATGTAAAACATTTGACATGCTCCTGGAGAGCAATTTATCGTTGCGCAATTTAAATAAAAACTGTTTGTATTTCATACAGTGTAGCTGTATGTAAGACCAAACCGGGATCTATTAAGTAAAAAAAAAAATCAACCAACAATTTTAAAATCTTCCGGTGTGAACCAGTCTTAATCTAAAAACCATTTACTGCTACATTTGTTCTACAGACTCTAACTGAAGGGTCATGATTGGAGCAGCAGAAACAGCGTAAAGCCAAACCCTTTTATAATCACAGCTGCTGGAGTCATTCCAGCCTACAAAGGAACAGTATCAAATCTAAGCCACGGTGATCCATATTCATGGTCAATCTGTGCTTATTATCACCATTTATTTGCAAGGCACACGGTCTGCTTTTTGAGAACCGTGATCTTTCAATAGCTTTAAGTGTTATCATTAAGCTGTTACCCCCCCACCACCACCACATTATCCCTGGTATAGTTTGAAGCTGTCTGGGGGCTTTGTGACCTCAGCTGGGTCCTCCTTCGTTCCTTGAGCAGATGTTAGAAAAAAGCCCCCCACCTCTCCCATTCTACACGCACTCAACCAGACCCTCAGCCTGCTCACCTCAAACAACCATCCCCTTCGCATACAGACACACCATCCTGCCTCGCCTCCTCCCTACACCCATGGCATCTAATTAGGTCGGCAACACAAAGACTCCCAGATGTCAGCGTCCTCCTGGCCTCCTTTGATTATATCCTTTCCACCCCACTGGCATGCTCAGTCATTGGCTTTACGGGGGGGGTGCCGGATGGGAGGTGTGTGGGCCTATAGGCCTTGACGCGTGTCACTTTGGGCAACACCGCACTGCTTTAACAGATCAGTAATTGCTCTTGGTGTAAATCACTGGAATTTGTGTTGGAGGGAGTGGAGTCATGAGTACGTTTGTCGTACAAGGACCACCACTGGGCTTGTTTCATAAAAGCTGCACTGTAAGCTGAATTTACTAGAGAGAAACGACTTACTTTGATCTTGGGATCAACTTTAATTGGTTGCTGTATCAGGTTTTGTCAATAGAACCTGTCACTGCATGTTCTTACCACCCTCAGTCCAGGCCAGGACTCTCGAAGTGTTTCATTTCCCTTTTAATTCATCTGTGGATAGTCAACAAGTTGGTCATCTGAGGAAAATTGGCCGTGGGGGCTGCTATTTAAACCAGGGGACCACAGTCATGACCGTAACTCTCATCAGCCAGTCAAAATTCCTGCCCGGTAAATAATTCAAGGTTTAGATCTAGAGTACTTCCTCTGCACAGCCAAGAAACATGTCTCAGTCTTTTTTTTTTTTTTTACAGTGTCCTGTCTGGCGATGTGGCAATAAGAATAATTGTCTTGATGCCAAAAAAGAGCCTAACAGATTTTGCTCTCACTAGTGGAGCAGTACGGCTATCGCCATAGTGTTCCGCTTGATTTATGCATATAAATAGCCTTATTATGATTGTGCATGGAGTTTTAAAGATTATAACGATATTGCAATGTAAGTAGAACAGGAAAGGAAAAACTGAAAAAAGGAGAAAATATGAAAGAAAGCAGAGATAAAAGGGAGACAATGATAAAACGTCTTAACTCTGCTTCATCTCCTGCAAAGAGAGATGTAAAAAGAACAACACAACCAACGGATATAGTATAAGAGATACAATAAAGTAGCACCTCGATACTATCGCTGAAGTTGAAGAAGTATTATTTAATCTGACATGTAGTCCGCGGTAGCTGAAGATATGGAAGTGACTCTCTAAGTACCTGGAACCAGGCACCTGTAGTTGTTTGTATGAGTGCACTTGTGCATGTAAAGTTTATCCAAAGGGAAAATGCTCAATAGTGGTTGTGAAGAGCCAAAGACCCACCCCGCCAGAGCACCCCTAGAGGGCAGGGTGTGTTGCTCTGATACACTGTCAGACTCTTTACCAATTTATTTCCAATAAAATGGACGCAATTGTTATAAAGCTCTTTTAGTACAATGCAGCATTTATTGCAGGGAGTGCCTTCAAACCCCTTCCTCATCTAGAGACAATGTGTAGAAGTTATGCTGCTCCTCAATGTAGCATGGCTATTTAGTTTGTAACATAAAGGCATAGTATGCAACATTTTTCAGTTAATTAATGTGTT
>NW_015150888.1:521624-532486 GCF_000732505.1 Cyprinodon variegatus
CGTCCCCTCTGGTATTACTTCCCTTTTGCAAATATGTATTTAAAAGAAATTCCTTTCATCATCTTTTATTAATTATTCAGATGGAACAATTTTTATTAAACTATCAACAATTACTGTAAGTCACTTATTTAATTAAATCCCTGGTAATTACTTCCTTAGTCCCATATGAATTGATGATTGCCCCCCCCCCCTAGTGGTCTGGAGCATGCCCATTATATGAAGCTAGTTTGCAAGATGCACTTTATTGCTCTAAAGTTAAAATTACTAGTTACTTCTTCTAAAAAGTAACTCAGTTCGGTTTACTTTTTTTTTTGTAAAAATATACCAAAAAACAACAACAACAACAAAAAAAAGCTACTGAAGCCCTCAGTCTGAAAAAAAACAAAATTTTTTAAATTATCAAATTATGGTCTATATAAAGCTGGTGTTTGTGACATGAGCAAAAAAAATAAAAAATCATGTTCGTGTAGTTGTTCTTAATCCATTTGGCAGTAGGAAAACAGATCCTGACTAAGTCTTTTTAAATGTCAGTTGTAGGTGTGTACTTTATAACATGCCTTTATCTGGATGCCCTTGATATCTGGCCTTTTAGGTGTTTGGTTAATCTTTATACATTTTCTTAAAGACAGTCTTTGCCAGGTTTTTAGTATTCTGTAATCCTCTTTACCTAATTTTTTTAAATCCCAGTGTCTGTAGGGTTATGGAGTGACTTTTGTTCCATTATTGTTGCATGCAACAGTAATGTAAAAGCAATTCAGAAATTAAACTTAGTAAAAAAAAAACATTTTAATATAAAAAGGGTTTTGAGAGAAACTAAAATTTTGTTCACTTTTTTTAAAAATAAGTTTGTTTTTTATATTATTTCTAATATATATATGTACATATATATAACATTTTTCAAATTTCTGTTTTTCAGATTAAGTTTGACAAATTGTGCTCTTTTCAAATTGAGTTTCTAGATTACATTCACTTCACTTCTGAGGGCGGGCTGTCCTCTGGAATGAGGAGCAAAGATGCATTTGTATTGGTCTGCACAGATATCAACAATAACGGACAACAACATTTTTATTGGTCAAGGTACAATAGGCATCAAGAGTGTGCATATTTATTGTGATTCAAGTGGAAAAAATGTAATCTGTGAAATGCAAAATTACCCCTAAAGAAATAATGTCTTTAAAGTTTAATATCTGGATTGAATTTTATTTTCATCAATTATAAATTGCTGTTTACTTGCAACAATAATGACACAAAATTGACTCCACATAGAGGCCTTTTTTCTCCTTTAATCTCCATCTGGAAACCGAATCCCAATCCGAGCATGAACCAGCATTTCTTCAGCCGCTCAATTAATCACTCGAGAACCACAGCCAGCGAGACAAAGCAGATATCTGATGTTTCTGTGTCATTAAAGACATCACTGCCGACCCACATCCTGTTCACTGATTAGGCGACTCCAGCGCAATGGGGCGCAAATGTTGGGGTTTGGAAGTACAGCCATCAGCAGCCGAGCCTCGGCAGATTGACGTTCTGCAGCTTCATGTGTCGATAAGCCTCGGACCTGGCAGATCGGCGCTGGATGGAACGTGTCGTGTTGATGTGTGCTCATGTTTGACAAGTGCAGTCATGCTGATGAAGCCTCAGACGGGCTGAAACGGATCCAGCCTACAGCAGAGACTAAGAGTACGATTTGGGATGTGCACGGTGGAGAAGTGGGTTTAATGGCAAATGGCCAATTTGAAGAATACAATAAAGTTATGGAAAAAGCAAAGACCTCTGATCTATAAAAATGTATTAGGACAAGAAAACCATGATAAGCTGAAGACCCTCACTGCAGAAGGCATCTTACAATATTAGATCTAGCCAGAAAAAGTCTTTTTGAACTTGTTTTCACTTCGTAATAGTCTAACCAAGACAATAGCACTCTGTGAGACTTGTTCTTTTGAGAATCTTACCAACTACAATTGCCTCACTGCTCTGGCAGATAATTGCACTTAATTTGGGTAGAATTTTCTCAATATTAACCGAATCCGCTCTATGGTAGTATATCACTTTTTGGCTTGTTCCAAGATTGCAAGACTTTGTTAGATCAACAGTTTTTGCGTTGTTCTTCAGATGCCATGATGAAAGCTCCAATCAATGCGTCTGTTGAGGTCAATTGCTTTGTAACCTCTGTCACAGCTACAGGTTAATTTGCTGTTTTGTTTTTTTTTTTCAACTCAGTTTCAAGAAATGTTTCTTAGATTTCCGAGAGACTTTAAAGGGACCAGTCTGACGTTATGGCGCAAGGTCATAGCTGTCGATCTAACTTCTCTGCAGAAATTGTCCATCTTACCAAGTCGTACGATCTATATATCTAGTCAAAATATGTTTCGGATCTTGTTTTGAGATGGATATACTAATTATTAAATGCAATAATCTGCCAGTGCAGGAGAATAATTGCAGTTTGTACAACCTCTTTTTTGAGAACATATATGACTATTTCAAGGAGTCTTCAGAAGTGCAGTTGTCATCCTGCCATGACAGATTATTTCACTTTTTTTTAGTTGTATTTTCTCAAAAGAAGATATATAATCTTAAAAAAAAAACTGCCCATGCTTCGTATTTCAATATCAAAACAAGATTAAGATTGTAAAACCTGGTTACATGGACGGTTTTTTGCAGAGAGCATATGTGAAGGGGATGCTGTCATGGCCCTTTGGTCAGAAAACCACCAGCAGAATATTTACATTCAGGTCTAGTTTGCTTGCTCTTTATTTCAAGTGGAAGATGTTTCTAAAAGCTAACCTTTTCACCCTGTCCCTTACTGAATGAGGAAGCGGTGTGCTTACTCCGTCCCCAGTGAGTCTTTGTAAAAGAGTAGTATGCATGAAGTGAAGTGTTTTTTTTTCTGCTGTAGGCTCATTCAGGCCAGGTCCGACTGGTTCCCAGCTCTGTTTGTAAAAAGGCCTAGAAAAACAAAGGGGCTGAAGCTCTAGGGGGGGTTTTGGGTGGAAGGGCGGGAAGCCTGGGACAGAGTTGGATTGCAGCATTGGCCCTGTCGGAATCGAGAAGTGTGTCCGCTTCTCCTTTGAGATAATGAGCGTTACGGAAGCGGAGGTAGAAACTGAAAGCAGCCGCAGGTAACACCTCTTTAAATGGACTCTGATCTGGTGGTAAAGCGGAAACGTGACTTGCCAGACGTTTGGGGGCGTTCCTTGTTGACTTTTAAGCATGCCTCACCTTTGTCCCCCCCTCCAGGGCTTCCCAGGTGTGCGGATCACTGCTGGGCAGAGGGGCCATGAACAGACACCTGGGCAGGAGAGAGCAGCTGAAGAAGTTGTGTCTGGAAAGTGGCCTACCGGTAAGTCAGTCCCACTTTTAGACAATCTTTCTTGACTCTTAGCGACCAGAATCAAAGCTATGATTCATTGCTTTTTCTCTTCTCTCTCTGTGTCCTGGCTTTGGTTTTCTTTGGACTGCAACGTACCAAGGAGCAGATTAGGAAGTTCTCATAGTGTCAAGTTTCATTTCCTGCGTTCAAGCAACTCTTTCCCAGGAGAGATCCACTTTTGTTGGGTGTTAAGTTCAAAAACCCCTCCTAAAATAAGCATAAATCTCCCAGATAGGCCAAGTTTCAAACAGTGCACGCCTTAGATTAAAGCCCAGACATTGTCAAGCACTGGGCAGAACGGACAGCCTCCCAGTACCTGTTCTGGTTAAGTACACTAGTGATTGACAGGCTTATCTTAATGCTGGGCTGCTCCTGTGAATAACAGGGGGTGAAACCTTGTTTTGGCTCATGGCTGGAATGTCAAGTGCAGCCTTTCACTGTCTCCTGTGTTGTGTCTGTAGGAGCTTGACCCTATCCTGTTTGGAGCACATATCCAGTCAGCGTACAGGAAACCATAAATCAAGGGACTCCAAATAGTTACTTTTGATTTGAGAGGAAAAACACCTTAAACATGTTGAAAAGCTCAATTTCCAAAAGGTTTTTTGTTTTTTTTTTTTTTTTTTTTAGTTCCTGGCCGGCTTTAATGAAGCCGACGGAAGTCGGCTAACTTTATTGACTTGACCTGCTATAACTGCTTCAGGCCAACTCTGATAAGCAACCTGAAAGTCAAACCATGAGCTAAAACTTTGAACATTGGCCTAATGAATTGATTCATCTGAATCAATCATAACTAGTCTGCTAGGACTGCTAAATCTATGGCTCTTTTTTGGATCCCCTAAACACTATTCTCCAGTGGTTCCACTTGTGCATCATCGTCTTTTTCCAATAGTAGAGTTGCTGTTTTATTTCCCCAAGACTTTTTGTATGGAATGAAATTTGTTCCATAATTGTTACAAGCAAAGAGCACACATAAAAAGACTAAGTTTGCTGATTTCTCAATTTTTTTTATCCTTTTCTTTAAATATATTTTCAAATCTTATATTTCCAAGATTGAGATTTTAAAATCGATTACACCCACTTCACATTTTAAGGGCAGGCTTTGCTCTGGGCTAATTGGGGAAGATGCCTTTCTATCGGTTTGCCAGAGATGGCAAAAGTACTCACTTTCCGTACTTGAGTAAAAGTACAGATACTTGTGTTAAAAAATACTCTGGTAAAAGTGGAAGTACTGATTAAACTTCTTTACTCAAGTAAAAGTAACAAAGTACAGGCTTGTAAATTTACTTAAAGTATAAAAGTAAAAGTAGAAACCACTTTTTTCATGCCGTTGCCTACATTTTAAATGGATGTCTGCCAATAGGACTAGATCTCCGTTGTGTTCATTTTCAATCATTTCGTCGTCCATACTACTATGCTAACGCCACCGCCACCAAGCTGCAATGATTTGCCGCCAATGAATACCGCCGAATCTGTCGATTCATCTTGTAGTGGTGCGTCAAATGCAACGTAGATTCCCATCCAATTAGATTGAATTTGGTATTGATGACGTGAAAAATAATAACGGTAACTACATTGAAATGATTCAAAACTAAAGTTACAGATATTTGTGTAAAAATGTAAGGAGTAGAAGTAAAAAGTCGCCATAAAAATAAGTATTAAAGTAAAGTAAAAATATCAGAAAAATCTACTTGAGTACTTGAGTAACCGCAGAGATGGGAAGTAACGAAGTACAAATACTTCGTTACTTCCCATCTCTGCGGTTTACATAATAGTTTTTATTAATCAAGAACAAGTGTTTTTATCACGTTTGAACTCCATAGAATAGAATTTTATAAATGTAATTTGAAAAGAAAAATTATCATTTTTAAAATTAACAGTAAATGTTGAAAATATAAAATATCTGTTATCTGTATTAAATCTTAAAAAAATATATATTTTTGAGTTTTATTTCCGGACAGATGTTTTTAAATTCCCGTTTACAAAACATGCTATTAGCTTAAACCAATAACGGAAAAAAATAAAATAAAATATTTCCATATTTACAGGGATAGTAATAAGTAACCAAAACTTGAAGAAATAGGTAGAAAAAGAGAAATATTGGTTTCTAAAACTAACTCTCTTGTGTAACTCTCTTGTCGATCCTGAGCTAAAAAATCCTGTAACTTACTCTAGATAATGTAATTTACCCAGGCCAAGCAATACCTAATGCCAGCGGTGAAGGACAGACTGTGGATCACACGATGCAACCATACAACCAGTCTGATACTCTACTTATACCGCAGAGAATGCGTCCAATTTATGTAGAGTAACAGGGATATTCTGTGGTCCTTAACTTTCTGAGTCGTTCTGAGACCTACTAATCCAGTGATGGATTGATGGACTTGGCCTCGTTTATGTTAACTCATTCTATGGGCAGCTAGCTGACATCAAGCTAACAGACAGCTAGCTTTCGTCAAGCTAACACCTACAACTCTGCTCAGCATCACGTCTCATATTAAACTTCTGCGTTAGCTTGGTGCGTTCAAAGATAGGTCAGAGGGGTCTAACTGTTTAAACGGTTGAAAACAGTGCGGGAGACATCGAGAACATATAGGTAAAGTGCATGGGACAACGCATACCCCACGTACGTTACGCCCAAACATATATCCCTAAGCTTACTTTTGTTCCTTCACTGAAAAAAAAATGGTGATCAGATGGAGATATTTCTGATTGGGAGCTCGGCGGGATATAACATTAAAAATCGCGAGTATCCTTCGTAAGTTGGGAGAGTTGGAAAGTATGCTAACAATCCAGCAGGGGATAAAGGAAGAAAACAGGTCGTCTGCATGTGTGTCGCAGTTAACGCAGATATGCCCCGCCCCTTCCGCAGACACTCTGCTACACCTCTCCGAAATTATAGGTGATCGCAGACAGTGCCGCAGACATGAGGCCTCTGATTGGTCAAATCTATATCCACTCTACACTATACGTATTTCCTGTTTAGTACCTTACCGGCTTGTTTTGTTTGTATGATCGCAATTGCGGAAAATAACTCGTGAATTTGGACCAGCTAGAAGAGCGAGGTGTGTGAGAACGCTGGGACCCTTTTTCCATCTGGATCCCCTCTCTTTTTGGCCCTCATGTCCCTCCGTTGTCGCACAAATTTGTCCCCACTTCCTCACTGCCTTGGCCGTATCTAGACCCACAGCTTGTTCGCGATTGTCTCTCTTGCATTGTGCCGTAGAATAACATAGCCTGCGTCATACTTGCGACAAGCTCACTGCGACAACCCGCTGCGGGAGTATAACCAGCCCGTAAATGTCCGATTATTTCAAAAACTGTTACATTTGCATTGGCAGAATGCGAAAAGTATAAAAAAAAGAAAGAATTATCATTCTACAATAATTGGTTAAAGGTTTAGAAAGGGTGATGAAGTGTTCATCAGCGCAGATGAAGAGAATGCATAGCGCAACAAAAGATAAAGATAAAATCAGGTGACTGCTGCGACTGTTGGGTTGCTTTTACATAAATTCATTATGGTCCAGTAATTCAGTTCAATTAAAATATACGCCATGGTGTTTTGTTTCTAAGAGTTGTTGAACATGTTTATACCCGTATTCAATTTTTTTTGTTTAAATTTTTTTCTATCTGGCAAACATTTTGATTTTGAGGGAGACTATAGATATTAAGTTATTAGCTCATGCAATAAAGAATGCTGTCAGTAAATGAAAATGTATAAACCTTATTACATTACCTCACTGATTTAGCTTTTTGGATTTATATGTTAACAAACCAAACTACTTTAGAAACCTGAGAATTTTTGAACTTTTTTTATTTAGAGTAAGATCCTCTCTAAATATAGCTTTTAACTTCAGCGGTGGTCTTTTTTTTTCTATATCCGCTCAATTTGGAAAATCAAATCTCAATAAAACACTTATTTTTTTTTTTTCATTTTAGTACCTTTGCATCATTTATGATTCATGCAACACTCTTTTCTCTGTGGAATGCCCCTCTACCCCCCTGACTGTGTTGACCTACTTAAAGCAGGCTGGCAGCATATACCATCAGCTTTACAAAAAAAAAAAAAACTCCATGGAGGGGCCGTCGGGTTTCGCCGTGCACATCGTAGCATGACGAAAAGAGTTTCATCAGCAGGCGGGCATCAAACGATAAAAATAAATAGGGGCGATGGAATCAACCCAGCAACACGGCAGTTACGTAACCCCAAGTGCTGCCCCAGTTACTGTGAACATGACGGAGCCGGATAACATGATCCAAATCAGATGAATCGCTGACCAACTGTTAGATTAAAAAAAGGAAGAAAGACCTTAAATTGAGACTTTTCAGAATGTTCATGGGATATTTTGTATGAGGATGGGATATACGGTGACATATGTCATATGTTCTGTTTCCCTGGTGGAATATCTGTCTTCAATAGCACATTTTATGTGAATAAAATAGGTTAAAGTAAACGTTTGGCAGGTCCATAAATGGTTACAAGAGAAAGAGAAAAGCTGTTGTTTTTTGCTGAAATTCCTGAAAAAATACATACATCTGAAGCTCATATCCTCCCAGGAAAAGCAGCATTTTTTGGGAGTCTGTGGGTTTATCTGTGCCAGGGGCCACAAACAGCATGTGCCCCAATTTAAGGATGGACTAACAGACCAGATTAAACTCTATCTGGGCATTCTGCAACCAGGATTTATGCACATTTAACCAGCTAAGTAATATCAAATGAATTCAAGTGACTTGAGCGCAACAAATGAGTCTTTATATGAAGTAAATCATATGAAATATGTGCATATGCTAAGGAAATCCTTCATGTCTGTGTTGTTCACCATCAGATTTGCTGCAGAAATGAAAAGATTTTTGTAATTTTTAATGCTGGACATTCACCAGAAGGACTCGAGGCTCCTCTCTGTCCCACTATTACGAGACCTCAGCTTCCACACGCTCCTGCTTCTCCAATAAATCATAGGAAAAAAAGAATGGAAGGGCAGATTTATGTTTTTTTCTTTAGATGCAAATGACGCGCAGAGAAAAAAAAGGGAGAAAAAATGCATGCATGGATAGTCGGCTGGACAAATGTGAGCGTGCTGAATCATAAAGCCATACCGCAAACATGACCCACTTTCAGTCTCACAGCAACTCAAGCTTCTGTGTGCTCAGTTTGAGCAATTATAGCTGCAGTATAGAGCTAAAGCTGATAAAAAAAATAAAATAATAAATAAAAACAGCCACTGAACAGCAGACAATATGGTGCCATCACCCAGACGTCATCCTAAATGTTGGAGAAAATCAAACATTCACAAAAGCCCCCAACTGCTGCTGGGAATTAATAATAAATCAGGATGCGTCTCGTCTCGTCAACTGTGTCGTTGCAGCATTGCTTCCAGACTTGCTCTGTTATCTCGGCTCAAATGATGGAAGTACTCTAAGATCTGATGCCAAGAAATACAGAAAATACGTTCAATATTTGATCCAAAGAGGATTGAAGATCTGATCATTTAATTAGGATGAATGCTTTAATTTAAAACGGGGAATCCGTCGCCAAAATGGGGCAACAAAAGAAATGATTTGCAGGCTACGCTATAAGAAGGTGAACCTTAAAGAAAGATTTAATGTGGACTGCGTGTATTTGCAAAAAAGGTTTAGTCAAACAAAGTTTTCAGAAAAAATAAAACATTTTAGTGGCTATCCTTTAACACTTTTAATTCTAAATTCAACTACTTTAGGAGCTGAAAGTGTTCAAAGAAGGAGACTAATAGTTTGTGACTAATTTGGTCCCAAACGTGACCAAAACCACGGTGACCCCGGTCATTTATATATATTCTACTTTAAAGGGACCCAGTCACGCACTATAACCATGTGGATTCCATCAGATGGATTTTAATCTTCCTTTGTTGGAATGAATAAACATCTATTTAGACTTTTTGGCTCTCTTATGCTGTATTCTCATCGATTGCGAAAGATTAAGCGACTGTTTTATATGTTATTCCTATGTAATGCGTTTCTAGATGAGAGCTACACAATTAGTGCAAAAACAGACCCTTTGAAAATGCCTGCTGGACCTTAAGAAGCGCTCAAATTCAAAAATCAGAACTATTCTGTCAATTTAAGTTGTGTGAATTATTTAAGGACTGCATGTGGCAGTGACATGGGGTGAAGGAAAGCAGTGGAGACCAGGGTTTTTAAGCCAAAATGAAAAAAAAAATTAAATAATGATAATAAAATAACATAAAATAAGAAATGGTCTGTTAAGGTTTGTAGATAGCTTTTAAAAAGCCATCTAAATTTAGCCCATAGAAGGATGGCTTTCATCGTCATCCTCTTGTAGCTCCGGACCTGGTCCCAGCCAGCCCCTGCCTCTGCCCAGCTCTTTTGAGATCTCTGCCTGGTCTCTTGCACAATGCTTTTAAACAGTTTTGGGTCAGATAGACAGACGGATACCATGGAAAGCAACCATAATCCAACCATAGCTTCTGGATTCCCTGAACTCAAAGCATCTCTGGAAGATGTGGTGGAGGCAAGAACTCCTGCGACAATGCCAGTGTTTGACTTTCTACAAAAAAAACAAAATAAAATCATAAAAAAAAAAACACAACAAGGTGACTTTCTCTGTAAAATTCTGGTGTGCCAGGTTCAGTTGAACAGACCAATGGAACCGATAGGCAAATGGCGTTCCTCCTGTTTTATGACGTAGTAAAGTGGGTGGGCTGTACGCACTGTTTGTGACATAATTTTGCGAAATGTCAAGCGCAGCATTTGCCTTGTGTATTGTTTAGTGTAAACACGCCTTTAAAGTTTGACACAAAACATCACTGGTGGCTGGGTTCCCCGCTTCTGTAAAAAATAAATGCTAATTTGGAATACATTTCAATTACTATTTTCTGTATGCAACATCAAGTTAACATATTGATTAGATTTTTACCCTAACATGTAGAGGGGTATAAAAAAGTTTTTTCAATTACAATGTGAATTCATACAAAACAAATCATTATATTAACTTGTTTTGTACTTAATACTGAATTAACAAAAGATGAATAAGAATATGTGAAACATGGTTTGTAATGTTAAGTGATGTTAAAGTGTCATTACAGATTGTCAGGTTGTGTGGAGGTTTTGGAGGACCCAAATGTAGAGACGAGGAAGGTAGAGTTGAGTTCTTGTAGGTTTACTGTCCAAAAGTGGAAACTGAACCAAACATCCAAAATAACAAGTACAGAGAACCAAAATCTAGGAGACATGCAGGAAAAATGGAAATGATGAGGAACCAGCAAACAGTGACTGAACATGAGGTGTATAAATGGGAGACTAAACAATGACCAGGCTAATAAGCAGATCGGGAGCAGGTGTGGACAGAGGAGCCTAGAAGGGAGCTAGTGAAAAAATAGACTGCCACAAGAGGGCAGCAGAGGGCAAACAAGAAATACCTAAGAACTCAAATACAATCACAAATAACTATTTTATGGCTTTATTAAACTGACTCCAATAAACTAGAAAACACGGAAAG
>NW_015150888.1:532643-544107 GCF_000732505.1 Cyprinodon variegatus
AGAAATGCGACCTAGCCGTTATCGGATCAGACTCGTATCGGACTCAGGGGAATTTAGGCCCAAAAAGTTTACGACTTTTCAATATTAGGAAGATTTCAATCCAAACATATATTTTATAGGATTATTTTTTTTGTCAGGGCCATCCCATTCTCTGCAGGGCAGAACATATTTTGAGTACCTTTTAAAAGGTTTTAGGGAGTATGAGGTGTTGCACCTTTACACACAAACTGTGTGGACAAGAAATAGCAGATTTCTGGGATTTTTGCCAGTTTTCCCACCTTAGCTGCATCTGGTTTGACAAACACAGACCTCATGTGCTCAATGTAGGATGTGATGAACAAAACATGTGAGATGTGTGATCATTTAAGGAAAGCTTAATGATTATAGGTGTGAGTTGATGCAACAGGGATCCAGGTCCTGTCTCAAAGAGCTTGAAATATACAAAAATAAAATGTAACAGTTGAGTTTCCGTCAAGCGAATCAGTGTTGTACGCCTCTTAATAAGATGAGGCATTAAATGGATTTCCAGAAAGTCACTCATCAACCTAAATTGGCCCAAAGAGGTGAAGATATGTCCCTGTTTTCTCCTCTATGCCCCCCCTTGCAGCATTTATAATCTGTGCAGCAGTGCAATCATCCTTAGAGATAATTGATAACAAAAGGCCAAATTGAAAACACTCTGCAGGGGAGAGTTAATAATCAAGGGTTCCAAATTACTGATTAAACGCTCGCTGAATAGCTGTGAGTTGTATTGAATAAACAGCATGTGGTTGTGCTTTCCTGATTATCTCCAAAAGTGTAGGAGTGCAGCCCAATCCCCCTGGCTTTTGTCAAGCCGAGTCCTTGTATAAACGTGCTTTGCTGCCATGCTCTTGTTTCGTTCGCCCAACACAATATAACTGTCCCGAAACAGACAAATTAGCCGGGGTCCACGCTAAATTTAAGGGCAAGTAACCGAGGTTGTGTGTTCCGGGATGAAGTCGGTTGGATTTCCTTCTCCTTGTTACGCCTAGTTGTTAAAAGGCAGAGTGGAGACATTAAACCAAGCAGGGGGTGAAAAGAGAGGCCTGTGGCTCTGATGGTGGAAATGCTCAGAGGTATCTGATTGGCTCCGGCGCTTTGAGGCAGTTGGATGAAAGGTTTCTGAAATTATTACCAAGCAGCTCAAACTAATTGAGTATAATTGTGCAGAGGGAGCGCAGCGACACCATAGTTCCCGACTCAAGCCTCCTTCTCACGCCATGTGTCTGGCTTATGGGACGAGGCGCTTCCTTGTTGTGCACTTGGTGTTGTCTTTAGGAACTGCGTTCTGGGTGGGCTTCTATGGAGTGAGTTTTGCTCCATGATTGATGCAAGAAAAAAACAAAACGTTTTGTTTGTAATTGGGAATAAAAAAAAAAAAGGTAAGCTAGTAATGAATCTTTGAAAAACATTCATCTTCTCTCGTTCATTACGTCAAGGTCGCGGTGGGGCTATCTCCGACAGTCTATGGGCAAAAAGTGAGGTCATTTCAATTTCAATTTTTATTTTTTTTTTTTACATTTTATTAAAAGAAAAGAGGAGAATGGAACCCGTAAAATTAGTCTGAAGAAAAAGAACTGTAATTAATATGTAAAACAAAATGTAAATTTAAAATATAAAATGCATTAAAAAAAAAGATGAATGAATTAAAAAGTATAAAACATAAAAAAAATCAGATAAATATTTAGAATTTACTCTTTAATTTCTTTGACTAAAACTGTTGTTTCAAATTTTCATCTTTGGATTGCAATTTTTTACATTTTGTAATTACCATTTGTATCAATAATGTAACAAACTTCACTCCATAGGCAAAATGTTACATAAAGAGATTTCAACCTTCTCTCCTAGAACTCAGAATCTCACACTTCATCTTGAGTGATTAAACAAAGTCTCTCGCCAGGGGTGGCAACTGCCTCTTTGTCCACATCTCTAAAGGCTCCCTCGGTGTGCAGGTGACATACCAGGCATACCTGGGCCCTCCGTGTGGGTAGCCACGGGCCCTAGGGTGTGGGAAACCCGGCAGACTCAGAGACACTCGCTGCGTTTGAGTGGCAGAAGATGGGGAGTTTTCCCTCCATCGTCTCATGGGAACACTTGCTCTCTCATGAGCCTCACAGCGAGCGATTACAACCCTGGTTTTCCCTTAACTCCAAACTAAAAAAAAAAAAAGTCACTTCTGTATAACCACACGCTGTAATACTAAGCTGCCACCAGCCGCTTGTAAATTGGTTTAATAATTCTCAGGGCCACTTGCTTGTTTTTCCATTCAGTTAAAGCTTAGCTTCTGTTTTTATTAGAGCAATTATACAGTAATTTATGGATCATTGCATCATATCCTGTCAAATCCTGCCCTACCTCTCTGCGATCCAACAGACTGCAGTAATTTGAGGTCATCTGTTTATTAGGTTTAGGTTTCTTAAATAGTTAACTTTCAGTGGGGTTTACATTGGCTTTAAAAGAGCAAAAGGATTGTCTGACAGAAAAGAAGATTGTTTATAGTTGGCTTCCATGCTTTAAAGATGGGTCTTTTCCAGCTTATTTTGGGGAATTTACCACTTTTTCATTCATTTTAAGCCTACCCTTTTTTGGTAAATCTTCATTCTGGTATAAAAGGCTCCAAAATGAGCAATAAATAAAACTCAGCAAAGGTCTATATTTAAACAGAATCTTTAGGTATTGTGCCAGCAGCCCCTGTCACATTGCCAAACCCCTTCCTCCCCTATTTATTTAGTTGAAAAACTCAAATCTGACATAAAGCTTATAAACTCAAGTCCAAAGAAAATCCCTCAAAATCTATTGTTTCAGTGTATTCTCATTATGAGTGTGTATGACATCGTACGAAAAGTTATGCACCTTAATTTCGTACGTTTTGGACGTTTTTTTCGTCTTATGCGCATCTGACGCACCATTCACGAACATAGAATATAAATTACTATTAGCCCTAACCCTAACCCTAACCCTAAGATATAAAACAGCAAGCAACGTAGTTAGAGACATGAATAAGTGATCATTGCACTGTTTTTCCCAGTTTTACGTCCGTCCGCGGATCTGTTTTTTTTTTTCTGTTTGCCAGCGCATGCGCACTGATGTGGGTTTTTGAGGAAAAACGTCCAAAAACGTACGAAATAGTGTGCATAACTTTCCGTACAATTTCATACGAACTGATAATGAGAATATGTTGATTGTTTACGCACCGTGTAAAGGAAAAGTCCGGTCATATTCAGAATTCAAACTTCTGAAAGTACTTTAACTAGGAAGTTATTCCATACTGTGAAATGATATGTTTTTTAATTAAGAGCAATTTTCTTTTGAATGCGATTTACTGCTGACTATCTATGTTTGTCAAAGAACACTACTGCCATCTACCGGTTTGTGACGTCACGGTGCAGTATCGGCTGTTGATCAAGTCCCAGTGCTGTATCTGGTGTTTGTCACAATGCGCTATTATCCAAGTGAGCTTGAAAAATGTGTTCTTCGAAATGTTGGCTACATATTAAGAGTTTTTTCTCTGGCCAGAAGTTGAGTTGCAAATTCTCCATCTTCAAGTTGGCAATCCAATGACGATGTGGTGGATCATGAATTGGGAAGGTGAAATACATATTTCTTTCACTTTTACCCGAGTTTTACCCAAAGTATTACAACATCCAACTGCCATGCATGTGGGCATTGTCACTTTAACTATAGCTCTCACGAATGTCAATGGTGAAGTCCTGACGAACTCTTAAATACTTGTTAATTGCAGGAGTGTCTAGTTGTTCCCACTGATTTCGCTTGTAAAGCGGGGAGAATGACGCTAGGCTTACCGCACTGTCAAGAGTGAGGTGTTACCATTTTTAGGCTAAAATGTCCGGTGCCGGACTCAGTGATCAGTGATTTACAAAATCACTGCAAACGTAATAGTTTTAGGTATAGATAATGATCCATTGATTATTCCTTGCTGATCGGATTTTCCCTTTAGTACAATACAAGGGAAAGTCTGTCTCCTTAAAAGGGAAATTTTTGGTTGTTGTTTTGGTCGGTAATTGGATAGTGAACGTCACTGCACCCCAATCACTAGACGTTTTCAAACATTAGTTCTTAGGCTAAATCTGGTTGGTCCGTCATAGTCTTGATTTAGTCCAGAAAAGTTTTTGAAAATTTGTCTGTGTTTATAATCTAATTTTGTCCAGCTTTAGTCCAATAATAGACGTTGAAAAGACATTGCAAACCCAGTTTTCAACATCTTTTCAACGATTTGAAAATTACAACATTTAACCTTTTACTTTTCAACCAAATGTAGACGCCGTTTGGATGTAAATCATGTCGTCTTTTCACTGTCTTTTCAAATGGTTTGTGCTCAGTGGGCAGACATCATTTAGACATTGGTTTTTAGACTAAATGTGGTTTGTCCATCATATTCTTGATTTAGTCCAGTAATTGAAGACACTGAAAAGACATTGTAAACTGGGTTTGCGACGTCTTGCGATCTGAAAATCAGGGCTTTTCACCTTTCATTTTTCAACCAAACATGGACGTTGTTCAGAGGTAAATCCTCTCTTCTTGTCACTGTCTTTTCAACCAATTTTTGCCCAGTGGCTCGTTGAATCCTGTAATAGTTATTACGCCCTTTATTTTGGTTGTCTGAATTTGGTATGCATTAAATCCCCAACCCAATTAATGCAATTCATATCCATTTCACGTTTGAATGACAAAAGATCTCATATTTGACAAAGCAACATTGAATAATATTGGTCCAAAGACAACTCAATCATGGTTTCTCAATGACCCTACAAGACCTGACAATAAAAAGGATTTCTTTATCATTTAAAGTTAGGCATTACAATATATTGCTATCCATAAAAAAGCATTGGTCTTTTGGCCCAGGCTGTGTGTAAGGTTACACTTACTGTTATCCTTATTAAGTCAAGGTTTATTGCTCAATCAAAGCCAACAGCAATCAGTGAAAACATAAAAGAGGAATCTCTAGAGTTCATTCCTGGACTAACAGATTTTACTTTGTAGTCCGTCCACTCGTGCTCCGGGCCATCGTCCGGCTTATATAATTGGACGTCTATTTCCCTTTATTCCATGATGCTGCTCTTTTGTCCTTCTAGATGAGGGGCCAATTATAGACTCTCCTCCTACAATCGTGAGCCAGATCAAAGTGGATACCGGGGCCGCGTGCGGGCAGAGTCACATGTAATGTTCCACCAAACTTAAACTGCTGCTTCCCCTCCGGTATTTTATCAGATCCCGAAGTCTGCTTAGAGACATTCGCTGTATAGTCTATAATCAGGGCAAGACAGCCGCACAGCTGAGGGGGGAACTATTGTCGTTTGGGCAGATTAGAGGGGCAGTTATACGAAAATAAAGCTTTGATTGTGACACTTTTTGTGCTTCATTCCACTCCAAGAACCCTAATCAGATCAGCTGTTCATCCCTTTGCTGAAGAAAGTGCAAACTTCCTTTTCTTGTGACTGGTTTATATTAAGCCATTTCCTACTAGAAGACTTTAGACATGGGGCAGATGATGTAATCCTTTGCCAATTCATAACTGTACTGAAAGACCCTTTGTTTTATGATCTTACATTCCGGACCTTTTTTTCTCCGTTTTAGTTTTTATTTTTGAGTTTCTTATGTATGCTTTATTTTTTTCAGAGGTGTTTAGATTACAATATTTTTTTTGTATTCTTAGTTTTGCTCCTCTGGTTATTCTTTGTTGCACCCTAGTGTCCTTTCCTTTCCCCTTAGGTCCTTCTAGTTTTCTAGTTACTTCTGTCTACACCTGCTCCCTGTTAGCTAATTAATCCTCACATCGTTTCTGTCTCCCATACATACACCTCCCGTTCAGTTACTCATTGCAGAATCCTAATCTTTCCTTAGGTCTATTCCTCCCCAGTGTCATCTAGTTTTTTGGTCCCTGAGTTTCTGAACAATCGGTTCTGGACTGTGGATTTTGTATTTTACTTATTCATTAAATGTTGCAAGAAATCTTCTTTACCTCACAGCTCTGTATTTGGATCATCTACCAAACCCAACACATCCCACACACTTCAATGATTCTCTTTAGGTGGATTTTCCCTAGTAGGATTTGGTTCGATTTCCTTTTGACCACTGTCTTTCCTTTACCATCAAGCTACTAGCAGATTTGAAAGAACTCTTTTTAACTGGCAGAGTGTTTAATATATATTTTTTCAATGTGGTGTAGTTTTTTTGTCGAGTCATTGTAGGGATCCATTCCTGTTGAGATTTTGGTTTAGATGATTCTCTAGCTGGAATACCCAACTGTGTCCAAGTCTTAACCACCAAGCCGCTACATGAGCTATAGTTAATTAATTTAAAGATACTTAAAGGAATAGTACACCCAAAACATGATTAGCCTTCATTTTCTACTCNATTGCACTGTTTTTCCCAGTTTTACGTCCGTCCGCGGATCTGTTTTTTTTTTTCTGTTTGCCAGCGCATGCGCACTGATGTGGGTTTTTGAGGAAAAACGTCCAAAAACGTACGAAATAGTGTGCATAACTTTCCGTACAATTTCATACGAACTGATAATGAGAATATGTTGATTGTTTACGCACCGTGTAAAGGAAAAGTCCGGTCATATTCAGAATTCAAACTTCTGAAAGTACTTTAACTAGGAAGTTATTCCATACTGTGAAATGATATGTTTTTTAATTAAGAGCAATTTTCTTTTGAATGCGATTTACTGCTGACTATCTATGTTTGTCAAAGAACACTACTGCCATCTACCGGTTTGTGACGTCACGGTGCAGTATCGGCTGTTGATCAAGTCCCAGTGCTGTATCTGGTGTTTGTCACAATGCGCTATTATCCAAGTGAGCTTG
Organism: Cyprinodon variegatus; assembly: GCF_000732505.1. NCBI lineage: Eukaryota > Metazoa > Chordata > Actinopteri > Cyprinodontiformes > Cyprinodontidae > Cyprinodon > Cyprinodon variegatus. The sequence continues at coordinate 539,492 of NW_015150888.1, forward strand.
AAAAATGTGTTCTTCGAAATGTTGGCTACATATTAAGAGTTTTTTCTCTGGCCAGAAGTTGAGTTGCAAATTCTCCATCTTCAAGTTGGCAATCCAATGACGATGTGGTGGATCATGAATTGGGAAGGTGAAATACATATTTCTTTCACTTTTACCCGAGTTTTACCCAAAGTATTACAACATCCAACTGCCATGCATGTGGGCATTGTCACTTTAACTATAGCTCTCACGAATGTCAATGGTGAAGTCCTGACGAACTCTTAAATACTTGTTAATTGCAGGAGTGTCTAGTTGTTCCCACTGATTTCGCTTGTAAAGCGGGGAGAATGACGCTAGGCTTACCGCACTGTCAAGAGTGAGGTGTTACCATTTTTAGGCTAAAATGTCCGGTGCCGGACTCAGTGATCAGTGATTTACAAAATCACTGCAAACGTAATAGTTTTAGGTATAGATAATGATCCATTGATTATTCCTTGCTGATCGGATTTTCCCTTTAGTACAATACAAGGGAAAGTCTGTCTCCTTAAAAGGGAAATTTTTGGTTGTTGTTTTGGTCGGTAATTGGATAGTGAACGTCACTGCACCCCAATCACTAGACGTTTTCAAACATTAGTTCTTAGGCTAAATCTGGTTGGTCCGTCATAGTCTTGATTTAGTCCAGAAAAGTTTTTGAAAATTTGTCTGTGTTTATAATCTAATTTTGTCCAGCTTTAGTCCAATAATAGACGTTGAAAAGACATTGCAAACCCAGTTTTCAACATCTTTTCAACGATTTGAAAATTACAACATTTAACCTTTTACTTTTCAACCAAATGTAGACGCCGTTTGGATGTAAATCATGTCGTCTTTTCACTGTCTTTTCAAATGGTTTGTGCTCAGTGGGCAGACATCATTTAGACATTGGTTTTTAGACTAAATGTGGTTTGTCCATCATATTCTTGATTTAGTCCAGTAATTGAAGACACTGAAAAGACATTGTAAACTGGGTTTGCGACGTCTTGCGATCTGAAAATCAGGGCTTTTCACCTTTCATTTTTCAACCAAACATGGACGTTGTTCAGAGGTAAATCCTCTCTTCTTGTCACTGTCTTTTCAACCAATTTTTGCCCAGTGGCTCGTTGAATCCTGTAATAGTTATTACGCCCTTTATTTTGGTTGTCTGAATTTGGTATGCATTAAATCCCCAACCCAATTAATGCAATTCATATCCATTTCACGTTTGAATGACAAAAGATCTCATATTTGACAAAGCAACATTGAATAATATTGGTCCAAAGACAACTCAATCATGGTTTCTCAATGACCCTACAAGACCTGACAATAAAAAGGATTTCTTTATCATTTAAAGTTAGGCATTACAATATATTGCTATCCATAAAAAAGCATTGGTCTTTTGGCCCAGGCTGTGTGTAAGGTTACACTTACTGTTATCCTTATTAAGTCAAGGTTTATTGCTCAATCAAAGCCAACAGCAATCAGTGAAAACATAAAAGAGGAATCTCTAGAGTTCATTCCTGGACTAACAGATTTTACTTTGTAGTCCGTCCACTCGTGCTCCGGGCCATCGTCCGGCTTATATAATTGGACGTCTATTTCCCTTTATTCCATGATGCTGCTCTTTTGTCCTTCTAGATGAGGGGCCAATTATAGACTCTCCTCCTACAATCGTGAGCCAGATCAAAGTGGATACCGGGGCCGCGTGCGGGCAGAGTCACATGTAATGTTCCACCAAACTTAAACTGCTGCTTCCCCTCCGGTATTTTATCAGATCCCGAAGTCTGCTTAGAGACATTCGCTGTATAGTCTATAATCAGGGCAAGACAGCCGCACAGCTGAGGGGGGAACTATTGTCGTTTGGGCAGATTAGAGGGGCAGTTATACGAAAATAAAGCTTTGATTGTGACACTTTTTGTGCTTCATTCCACTCCAAGAACCCTAATCAGATCAGCTGTTCATCCCTTTGCTGAAGAAAGTGCAAACTTCCTTTTCTTGTGACTGGTTTATATTAAGCCATTTCCTACTAGAAGACTTTAGACATGGGGCAGATGATGTAATCCTTTGCCAATTCATAACTGTACTGAAAGACCCTTTGTTTTATGATCTTACATTCCAGACCTTTTTTCTCTGTTTTAGTTTTTATTTTTGAGTTTCTTATGTATGCTTTATTTTTTTCAGAGGTGTTTAGATTACAATATTTTTTTTGTATTCTTAGTTTTGCTCCTCTGGTTATTCTTTGTTGCACCCTAGTGTCCTTTCCTTTCCCCTTAGGTCCTTCTAGTTTTCTAGTTACTTCTGTCTACACCTGCTCCCTGTTAGCTAATTAATCCTCACATCGTTTCTGTCTCCCATACATACACCTCCCGTTCAGTTACTTATTGCAGAATCCTAATCTTTCCTTAGGTCTATTCCTCCCCAGTGTCACCCAGTTTTTTTTGGTCCCTGAGTTTCTGAACAATTGGTTCTGGACTGTGGATTTTGTGTTTTACTTATTCATTAAATGTTGCAAGAAATCTTCTTTACCTCACAGCTCTGTATTTGGATCATCTACCAACCTCAACACATCCCACACACTTCAATGATTCTCTTAAGGTGGATTTTCCCTAGTAGGATTTGGTTCGATTTCCTTTTGACTACTGTCTTTCCTTTACCATCAAGCTACTAGCAGATTTGAAAGAACTCCTTTTAACTGGCAGTGTTTAATATATATATTTTCAATGTGGTGTAGTTTTTTTGACGAGTCATTGTAGGGATCCATACCTGTTGAGATTTTGGTTTAGATGATTCTCTAGCAGGAATACCCAACTGTGTCCATGTTTCAACCACCAAGCTGCTAAATTAGCAATAGTTAATTCATTTAAAGATACTTAAACTTGTTTATTGATTCAAGGATTTTGTACACCACAGAGGAACACTTGGATACAGAAGAATCCTACAGCGTGATGCAGCCAACATCGTATTTGACAAATTTGGAGCTGTATTCTTACCTTTAGAAAGCTAGATTTTTATTCCTACTCGCAATTCTTTTGTCATTTTGGCCAAATAGCTTAGTCTTTTTCTCCAGAAGTCATTTGACGGCTAACTTCAGTCAAGGTTGATTGGACCGGTTTTGGGTTGGGAGATTTTTTCTTGGTTTCCTCCCTTTTCTGTGGTTCATGAATTCCAATCAGGTTAGTAAACACCCTGCAGTTATAATCAAGATCTTCTTTGAAGTCACTTTACTCAAGCTACTCTATAAATTAATTAAACACTTACACCAATTAATTGTGTATCTACTTGAACTGTCAAGCAGCCAGAGATAATTTCCAAGCAAAACACTGTTATTGTTTACTGCTTTAAAAAACAACAGAAAACCAAAACCATAATTTGATCTGACTCATAAATTATGACATTTCTCAGAATCTGACCAAAACCTTTGCAATTATCTGTCTTCAATCATTCAATACTATTGGAACACAATAATACTGGAACCAGTTGTTTGTGCCTTTTGGTTGTTGTATTGCACATATATATAATGGCTTCAGGTGGAGATCTTTTTTATTTTACGCTAAAATAAAAACAAAACTTGCAACCAGAGTAAAGCTGGACATGACTCAGGGTGTTGACCCCGTCCACCTGGCACTCAAGCCCGTTCTCCAGGGGAGTTTGTTTAGTGTATACTGATCAGGCAGGGTTAGGTTAGGAGAAGATGTAGCTGGCAGTGAGGCGCTAACAGGATTTGATGTGCAGATTATCACCCCAAAGCTGGGGGGGGGGGGGTGCAGCATCTGTTAGCAAACAGAAACCCATGTCCTCACCTTGCAGCTGGGGCAGCTACGCCTTTACACCCCTCTAGAAGACTGGGGGTGAGACAGTGGGTGGTATTGGAGTGAGGGGATATATCATGCCACATTGAATCTCCTGCACACAGGCTGTCCATTGACTGAATCCGTCTCATTGGGCGCAGGGCCAAACCCTCAGCTGGGATCTCAGAGGGCCCTTTCATGCTCGGTTTTCTAAAACAAAAGCCGAAATGTCCGGTTTATGGGTGAAAATATAGCTTTTTAAAGGCAGCGGTACATGACAGAATGAGATGAGCCACACAGTTGTGTGACTCATTTTGGAAACCATAAAACTGATTTAACGTCTAATTTGAATCTTTTATCTACATAAATTTAAATCTATTCTTTTTTACATTATTGCTTAATTGCTTGTTTTAAATTACTTATATTTTATGTGTGTTTTGGTTTGTAATTCTATTTGATTCATTATGAAGCAATGTTAATAAATTTGAAAGAATTTAATATACATGTTTTTATTTTCTATTATTAAAAAATACTAATTTTAAATTATTGGCAAATCCTTTTTAAAATTTTTCCTTTTGTTCAAATTTAATATTAATACATACTGTACTAATTTGTTTTGTCATTCTACTAATTTATACGTACATAACAAAATCATCAACAGAAGTGAATTTTAGATATATATATTTTTTATTGGTTATCTGAAAATTTTTGCTGAATAAATTCAAATGTCTTATTGTCCGTCTTCCTTGAAGTAGAAATATTAAACTGACCACATAACAAAAATTTAATTATTATAATGGCAATATTAACAGGGGTTGAGCAATACAGAAAAAA
>NW_015150888.1:544379-549591 GCF_000732505.1 Cyprinodon variegatus
ATCCACATGAAATATTAATGTGTTTCCACATCAGCTCCAGACTGAGTAAATACATGCAGAAACCACTTTACCCGCTGATTTATGTCCTAAATAAGAGCTCAGGGCTGTTCTTGTTTGCTTCATTTTGTACTGACTGATGAGTCTATGCTTGTGCTTTTTGCACAAGTTGACACGAATCACTCCGTCCTTGCCTGTGTCTTAAACCGAGGTTGTCCCGGCCATGCGTACGCCTAAACACAAGATGAAAAAAAAAAAACATTTGCATTCCCTACCAAAGTAACTGCCTCACCTGTTCCTGACAGGCCTGTCGGGTGAGTTCCTAACAGGTGCTCAGAGCTATGACGCTTCCTGACACCTGGACATTAATTTTTTAATTTTATTTTTTCAACACTTATTGCTAAGAACTAAAAGAGTTTACAATAAAACCCCATCTTTCCCATTTTTACATGACAGCAATGCTTCGGAATCTCTCAGCCTTGTAATTTACCAACCGTTTTTGACCAGACAGATGATGTAAATTATTCCAGCCTTGATTCTTCCAAGCCACAAATATTGGCCTTAATTTATAATATTACATTCATGTTATTTTTCCATTAATCTAGTTGAAGCCTTGACAAACGGCCAGTCTCATTCGCTGAAGATGATTTACCCAAACAGTCAATCATTTTGGACCAGATTAAATTTTCAAGCCAAAATCATTATAAGGACATTAGAATTATGAGTATTTACTGACAAATGAGGCGCACTTGAATTGCCAAAGGATGCGTTATTGTAATATAAACCTTTATTAGAGAGACATGCTTCCATATATTCTACCTAAATTGCCTAATTCCCATTATATCATGCTTTATACTGGCTAAATATTCCAAACACTAATGGCATCAGTCCAGTTTCTCATCATTAAAACATTAGTGGGAGTATTTGCTTGCATAATACTTCATGACTATTTGTCTATTTCACAACTGAAGCTTTGACTGTAAATAATTAGTCACTGACAGGAATGTGCTCGGGGTGGGCAATGGTTTTTCACGCCAGCGTCCCTTCGGCATTCTTCAAACAGCTGATCCGTGGGGGAAAATGAGCTCATAAATTCCTCACCGAGGCTGGGCCAGGTGCTTATGGAAGGATGAGTTTTTGATGTTGAACACCACCTGCCAGTCAGCTGCTTTAAAGTTATTAACTAAAAAAAAGGATCTTAGTATAAGTGCATGGTCCTTTTCTTGATTTTTTTATGTGTCTCTTGATTATTTCCTACTCACATGTGGACCTGCTTTGTGTGCTGTAATGACTTTGAGGGGGAACCAAGGCAAGTAAACTGACTTTGATAGGCTAAGTCACTTAATATAGTTTCGCAAAGCAATCAGAAATCTTTCAACAAAAGCAAGTTTGCATTTACATAAAACCAGTATAAAGATTGAAACATAAAAATAAAAAAATCGGGGGCTCTTAGACCTCCCTTTACCAGTGCCGCCCTGGGTGACTCCCTATTAGGCGCATATGTGTAAAGGCTGATTTATACATCGAAACCAGGTCGTCTGCGTAGGTGTTGCAGTGAACAAAAAGATGTCCCCGCCCCCTCCGCAGACACTCTGCTCTGCTATCTCGCAAATTGTAGGTGACCGCAGACAGGAGGCCGGCTCCTTTGTTTTTATGACCGCAATTGCGGAAAACAACTCGTGACGTTGGACCAGCTAGAAGAACGCGGTGCGCGAGAACGCTTGGACCCCTTTTCCACCTAGATCCGCGCTCTTTTTCGACCTCATGTCCCTCCGTTAATGGACAAACTCGCTCCCACTTCCTCTCCGCCTCGGCTGTAGCTAGACCCACAGCGTATCGGGCAGACCACGCTCAAAACTGAGCATAAATCAAAAATGTCTGCATCAAGTTCACTGCAACACAATGCTGCAGGGAGTATAACCAGCCCTTACGTTGCCAATATTTTGATTTCCAAAAATGTTGAGACTTTCCTAGCATCGAGACAGATTAAGACAGGCTTCTCAGGGGTTAACGGACATGCTTTATTATACCTAAATGGTACAAAAATAACTTCTGTAGTAAAACGAAATTTATAACAATCAGTAACAAAATTACAATCACATGAATACAGTTAAATAATGTCCATGTGGGCTTTGAGATCTCCAGCACCTTTATTAGATGGAACATGCAAATTTCTTTGCATTTAATCTGTGAAGCTGCCTTTTCGTTTTGCCATTTTCTGTCCAATGCTGGTTGCTCTGCTTCCTGTGTGTGGATGGGTGTCTCGCTAGACCCTCCCACAAGGCAGTTCCTTGACAATTAAGTTTGGCAACAAAGTAGGCTACCGTACTATTCTGTGCAAAGCGCCAGTCGATCTAAGCATATTATTATTATGGTCCAATGCAAAACAGTGAAAACTGGACATTTTCATGAATTTACAATCACACCCCGGACAGAATTTAGAAAGTGGACATTTGGTCACCCCACATATGTGTGGAAAACATATGTGTGGAAATATGTAAAGATCTTTGAAAATGAATGCAATATTCCTGAATAATCCCAGTTTATTGTAAGGGAACCTACAAAAGATTCCTTCATTTGCCTTCATAATTTATCCAAAAAGAAAAACAAAACATTTTTGTTTGAACATTCATTTGTTGCAACAAGGCTTTCTGGTAACAAATCTTATCCCATAAAAAAGCCTGTTTTTTTACTGCTATATATAGCAAATTTCCCACTCAATATATACCAGGAAATATGAAATTATGACTGAAGTATTGAAATTAATCTCTTATTTTTTAACATACTAAGGTAAATATTGGGATATTTGTACTTCATCTTTATTCAAGGCAAATTTTAATTAGAAAAATTGCCAAATGTATTTATTGAAAGGGGGCACTTATAAAGCTTGATACATTTTATATTCAAATAACAAGGTATCTTTGAACAATTATACTACAATATGATCAAATTTGCTTGGATAATCTATTACTGACTGTTACTACTACTAAAATATTGAGATTGCGACTTCAGCAATCCCTCAACCTGTTTCAGCATTTGCTCATATAGTGGCCTACTCAAAGTAAACCAAACCCAAAACAAAGATTTGCTTGTCACATTTGGGGGCGTTTAAATTGATCTTCATCTTAATGTTTGAGGCCCTGCAGAGGTCAGTTTCTTTCTGCTGCCATACTTGGCCTTTGAGGTGCCAAAAGCACTTTGTCTACCTCATCGTCGTCTGTGTAATTATACGCCTCTAGGTTTGAACTTTGGGAAACATCCTCTGAGAAGAAATTTCTGTGCAGCGAGAACAGGAACTTCACCAATCAAGCAGACGAAAATAAACCATGATTAGAGGATAGTTGTGGGAGAAACATGGCACAATTTCCATAACAGCTTCCACATTTTCCATTCTGAATGAGAAAACTGTCATTATCCATTGTGTCGCCTCGGATAGACCTCTGGGACTGAATGAAAACCAGCAATCTGACATTCAGATTTAATTCATGGGGTGTCAGTGAGGAAGCTGGTGAGCAGAGATTCTGGTTCAGCTTGGAACTGATGAGACACTTTTGGAAACGTGGCACACTGAGGTTTAGACTCTTTCAATATATCATCAAAAATGCTATTGTTGGACAAAAACAAAATAACCAGAGAAAACAACACAACGAAAAAAACATCAAAGTGTTTGCACAGCTGGAAAAAAGATAGAAAAAGACACCTTTCATTACATGGAATGCAATTAATTATTTAAATAACCTTAATGATAATTAAAAAAAAATTTAAATTACACCATCTACACATAGACTACTGCTAGACCATCATGTAATAAAAAATAAACCCAAGTAGAAACTGAAAGAATTAGTGGTTACTAACCACTGATCGTTCTAAAGCCAATTGCTAAAGTTTCGAGATCAACTTAAACCACAGTTTACAAATTCAACAAACACGAAACACTGGTAAACGTTTCTTGCCTCTAAGAGAGGTAATTTCAACCAGAACTACTCCAAGAGACGCCATAATGATGATGCTTTTGAAGTTGTTCCCATCATACTAACAGTTGACCTGGTAAAGGCATAGATAAAATCAGTATATGTCTCGCCTTGTTGGGCCCAGATGGTTTTAGACACAAGATATACAACTGATAACATACAACTAGTGTTGCACCAATACCAATACCAGTATCGGACGGGGCCCCGATACTGCCCTAAAATGGTGATATCGGAATCGGTGAGTACCAACAAATAGGGCACCGATACCTGTTTGAGAGCCATAAGTTTATCCAACTATTGTCACCCACTCCAGGTAGGCAATAAAAAGTTCTACTGGATTCACTTTGTATTAGATTTTTTCCTGCTTCACAAAGGTAGGCAGCAGCTTGACAAAGCCATATCGGCCGATACTGCAAGGCCAGGTATCGGGGCCAAAAAATGTCATCGGCGCAACACTACATACAACTAATAATAAATCAAGAATAGCTCAACGACGACGGTCTACTACTCGTAACATTCTGGTACCTTTGTAAAGATAGGCCATAAAATAATATTTCTACTGTGGAATCACTATCACAGCTTTTTTATTTTTTCATATCTAAATATTTTCTATTTTAAGAAATGGATATTTTTTAACCCTTTATAAAGTGTTTTCAATTAAATTCTGTTTATTTCTATAGCGCCAATTCACAACACAAGTCATCTCAAGGCACTTTACAGTTCACCGGATCATCCAGTCAAATTGAATTAAAGTTTTCTATCTAAGGAAAACAAGTTGATTGCATCGACTCATTGACTCAAATACAATCCCTCACACTAAGCATGCTTGTAGCGACAGTGGAGAGGAAAAACTCCCTCCCATTTTTCAAAGCTAACAGTAAAAAAAAACAATGAAAGTTCATGAAAACCTTGGACACAACTCAGATGTGTCAAAAACATTTCTAGAACTTCAGCAAATTAGGATGAATCACTTAAAAAAAGGGTTTTTGGTGGACATTTTGCCAGAAGGTTATGGTTCTTAATTACTCATAAATTATACAGTAGACTTATATAACTGTACAATAACTGTGGTGTGCTTTGGGAACTTTGTTAGAATTTGCTCGTTTTTGGCAATATGTAGGGGTGTGGGGGTGGAGCTAAGGCCATACGTGTACCTTATTTTAATTTGCGAAATGTGGCAACCCTAGATACCTGCTATAAGGGGCAGAACAATGGCTCTGTTCGAAAACCTAGGACGCATCCTT
>NW_015150888.1:550220-560179 GCF_000732505.1 Cyprinodon variegatus
ACTATCACAGCTTTTTTATTTTTTCATATCTAAATATTTTCTATTTTAAGAAATGGATATTTTTTAACCCTTTATAAAGTGTTTTCAATTAAATTTAGTTTATTTCTATAGCGCCAATTCACAACACAAGTCATCTCAAGGCACTTTACAGTTCACCGGATCATCCAGTCAAATTGAATTAAAGTTTTCTATCTAAGGAAAACAAGTTGATTGCATCGACTCATTGACTCAAATACAATCCCTCACACTAAGCATGCTTGTAGCGACAGTGGAGAGGAAAAACTCCCTCCCATTTTTCAAAGCTAACAGTAAAAAAAAACAATGAAAGTTCATGAAAACCTTGGACACAACTCAGATGTGTCAAAAACATTTCTAGAACTTCAGCAAATTAGGATGAATCACTTAAAAAAAGGGTTTTTGGTGGACATTTTGCCAGATCAAGGTTATGGTTCTTAATTTCTCATAAATTATACAGTAGACTTATATAACTGTACAATAACTGTGGTGTGCTTTGGGAACTTTGTTAGAATTTGCTCGTTTTTGGCAATATGTAGGGGTGTGGGGGTGGAGCTCAGGCCATACGTGTACCCTAGATACCTGCTATAAGGGGCAGAACAACGTAGCGGTGTCCTGAAGCATTTTTCCAAAAGAGTCCTGTTTGATAGAGCTTTAATACAACGTTAATATTTATTGACCCTTTTTGTAAGAAAAAAACAAACAATAGAAACATTAGTTAAACACTTAATTAGAAAAATATTTATTTTCCCTGTAAATGCAACACAGTGAAAACAATGTAAGCTGTTAACTTACACATGGACATGCCTATGCTGTTTTATGCTTCAGTGGGTTCTACGTCCTGTAGCGCTAGCTCCATGAAGCCAAAACAGCAATGACCTATGCTAAACATGTTCAATTTCCACCTCGTTGAAACTGATGACAAAGTGGAAATCAGAATATTATAAGGGAGTAACAAGCAGAGGATATTCGTGGAAAGCTATACTACAAAGAGCTCCGGTTTCTGGGGCTGTTTATGGTTAGAATCAGGATCAAAACATTTTCTCAAATATATTTGAAGATAACTGTTGCAATAACTGAAGGATGCTTGGCTGACACTTTCCAACAGTCTTTCATTTTCTCTGATTTGATTATGATGTCATGTTAGCTGCTAATGGTGTTAGTAGATAACAATCCAATCACATTTGTTTGTTTCAACAGATAAAAACTTTGAGGTAGGGATACATTGCGGCATTGTCTAAATTTATCCCTGTCAAACTCAATAGGAATAAAAAGCAAATCTGCTAATGTTGGCCAATCCTGTGTTTGCTCTGGAGGTTCCTGTCCTATAAGACCTAACCAACTTATCAACCCAGCATGCAGTAAGCAGGTGAATAAATGGCTACATATCTAGGTTTTGAAGTATTATGATTATTTTTATGTATAATAATTGGTAATTTGTTGTTTATAGCTGAATTTTTAGGACAAAGTCGAGTCAAGGATCCCTTTAAAGGCTTTTGGTAAAGAAAATTGTTACATGGATGATCAACTTAAAGAAAAGGTTTAAAGTGGGCCTTGCAGCCCATAACTGGTACTGGGCCCCTCCATATTTGGTGGTTGTAACTTTGCAGTTAAGGCTTGTTTCCTGCCTAAGCATATTCTACTGCCTTCTTTAACTAGTTAGACATTTTTGCTAGAAATTTTTCCTTAAAATTTAAATGTTTGTGGATCTTTTTTTGAAGCTCTTCCCTCCGTAACCTAGATTAAGAGGTAAAGGAATAGATATATATAAAGGAATAGGAATAAATGTGTGTAAAATGTAGAGAGAAATTGTTATTTCATGAGCTCCTCTTTGATTATGAAAACATTTGCACTGACGTTTGGTTACAAAACCACAAATTTCATCACAACATGCGATTTTCCTGCTAAGAAACTGAATGAAAGCAAAAAAAAGAGAAACCATTGACAAAGACACTATTTCTCAAATGTCTTATTGCCTTAAATGTGTACAAAACTACCAATGGTAGTTATTAGCTGTACACAAACCCCTAGAATCTCCAACACGCAAATACAGCAAGCCTCTGTTTGGCCCAGGTGATTTAATCTGACTTGACTCGGCAGTTAAAAATTAACAAGAGCTGATGTGGCCCTTGGTGAGGAGAGGCACGGATTCATGCAAGGCACTTTGCTGCCAAAGCTGCACTGCTGCATCATCATCCTAACACATACATGCGTAACACGCACGCATGCACGCACCCAGTGGCAGGCAGCAGCTGAGACTCAGCAAGGCAGCTGGGACAGAAGTGGGGAACGAAGCGGAAGAAGAGAAGGGCAAGTAGATAAGGTGGGGAAATAAAACGAAGGGTCGGAGGATGAGCCAGTTGATGGATCTTGGCGTTGGTAGGTTCCGAAGCGTTCCCTTGCTGCAGCTTATAGCGGTGAGTGGTGATTCATACTTTTAGAGATCCTTCCTTCTATATCTCAGTGTTATATGCCAAGAAAAAAAAGTGGGAGAGCATATGTCAAGAAGCAGGTCTTAAAGTGGTATTTGTGATATTGTTCTATGGAAATGAAGCAACTCAAGAGTTATAATCCATAAGTAAGCGACTGAACTTTGGTTGTCTGGTGTGTTAAACTGAGATTTCATCTGCACTCTTAGGGGAATTTTTAAGGGTTTATCGTCAACTTTCTTTTACAAATCTCACAGGATTTGAATTCCCATAACAACCCAAAAAGAAGGTCTGTTTTTGTAAGGATGTCAAGGTTTTATTCATGTGACTTAACGTGACTATGCCTATCACCATGTTCCATATCTAGGTCACCTCAGCAGCTTCTAATTAGACATTCGAATAGACCTCGTTTCATGGTTCTGATGCTGTCCCAGACTGTCCGGACCAGGGGACCTATCTGTACATTGGACAAGATATTTTGCGACATCTGATGGTGCCGTGCATGGCAACAGTCAAATCTAAAAATAAAACAGCTATGGTTGATTGTGCTTTTCCGGCTGGTTGGTCCTTGATATTTGGTTTAACTTTTGTTTTCAAGCAGTAGGTTTCCTTTGACTTATGTGAGCGTCATTTCTGGGGATTTCTTGCCCCTACCACCACGTGGATGTAATTACACAGACAAATGTCTCTGCTGGGCTCTGAAACTCCATACATCCTTTATGTAATTACATTAACAGGAGCTGGATAGTGACTAATGGCTTGTGGAGGAGAAGGAGGGGCATGAAACACAACATGCATGGTTGCATTTTTCCATCCTGTTTCATCCTCTCGCTCATCCCCAACCAACACTATTTGCAGTTTTTTTTTTCCAATTAATTTTCAACTCTGAAAGACCTATAAGGTTTATGACCTTTATCCGCCCTTCTTAGCTGGGATCTACCGTGGCTTAATTGTTTGCTTTGTGGCATTGTCTACATTAACCATGCTTTCAAACCTTTTATTGGCCATAAGAAAGGCCAAAGTACAAGTTTATTATATGGTATCTTAATGTGGATTTTCTCTGATTCACAAGGGATCAAAGTTATACAAAATGCTGAAACGTAAAAAGGAGACACCTAATCATTTATTAAGTGGTGCCAAAGGTCCAAGAATGGCTTAACTTTGGAAGGCTCAACTATATTGACATTTGGTTAGTGAATACTTGAAGCTGTGGCAGTATTCAATGGACTGTAATCTGTAGAATGGTACAGTCCACGGATCTTTGTAAAGATGTTTGAGAAGGTATTGTGAAACTCCTTTTAATTACCCTCAGATCATAACATTCGAACAGATATGCCGAAGTAAAAGTTGTTTAGATTTGTCACCAATCTATAGGAAGATGAATGCCTTTGGACATAATTTTAATAGTTAATAGTAAAGTTGCATCCACAACGACAAGATGACAGTTTGAAGATGACTCAATATGTGTCATGATCAGTTTAATGAATCTGACCCACATGCAGAGAAACCACTCAGAGAACACGGGGGAAAGTTTATCAGGTTTATTTGATGTAATGTAAACAGAGGTTGGATCTGAAACTCAGTGAACTGGTGAACCGGAACTGGAAAGTCTGAAGGGGAGATCACAGAGACCATAGGTAATTAGACTGCGGCTTGAATATTACTGGAGAGGGACTCACGTTTGAGGGGGCTATTGTCAGTCCTTCAATCCAGTCTGTGTGGGATTATCCAGAGAAAAGGGAACTCGTTGGAGGACGGACAGGTAGACATACGTTGGACCCAGAGGAGTAATGGAACGGACTGTCACTTGGATTTCCGATGGGGACTTGAACGGATCGTGTGGAGGTTTTCCCCTGCTCAGTGTAATCTCAGTAATTCCTTCCAGGCAGAGAAGGTCCAGGTATCCAGTTTTCACAGGAAGGCTTCCTGCCGAAGAGCAAAGACAAAAAAACACATAAGACTCAGAGAAACAAAGCTTAGGTTAGACTCTGCTAATCTCAGCTTGGCTAGAGTACCCAAAACTGGAAAACACTCTGGCGTCGAGGTAGTGAGAGCCCACTGCTCAAATACTCCTCCAGTAATGAACCAACGAATCGCAGGTGTGCAGGGAGGTCCAACGAGGACAGGGCACCACCTGGTGGTGGAGAGAAAAGAAACACACAAACAACCCACACAAACTGGATTCCTAACGATATGAGGCTTATACCTCTACGAAAGCATTATATCAGCATGCATGTTATGCATGATGGTCATAGCATCATGTTGGCTGAACAACTATTGCATTCCATGAGACACATAGAACGACAAAAAAAGGAGGACTACCTCCAAACTCTTCCACATCACCTAAAATTAAAAGCTATTGCTCTACCACTACAATAACTACATCTTAATAATCAAGGTAGAAAAAAATAAATCCTAAAAAAGCAGAAAAAGTCCTCTAGACAGGTTCTTTTGTCTTCCTTTCAACAAACAAGAACCCATCCAGAAGAATTACTAAACCTTTTATTAATCACACATACAGACATCTTAACTTGATTTTGAATGGATAGAGTAGTAAAGTACTCTAGTATTCCAACCAAAGCCTGGACACCAGCCTACCTAAAAAGTTGTGAACTGGTTCATCATCAGGAACCAAACAGTTCTAATGAACTATATCTATTTTGGACAGGGCAGAGGGCAAATATTTACTGTGGCCCACTTCATGAATTAAGCCTGATTGATTCACATTTTGCCTCAAGCAGACACATTTCCATGAAATGGAATCATAATATTGGCTATGTAATGGATGACATGTTGCATAAAAACACAGATACTCAACCCATCAAAGAGAAGCAGCGTGACAATACGCTTGTGCCACATTACTCTTTACAATAGAGCTTAGTGTCCGTGAATGAAAAATATGAATATGGAATCAGCCACTGAGCTTTGGTTGCGCTGCAATGCCACATCACTTCGGACTAAAAAGGAAGATGAGCGACTTGCCAGCTGTAGAGCATTAAGACTAATTATGGATGGTGGCGAGACGGCTGGAGGCAGAGACAGCAAAGAAAAGCAAGAAATCTTTAGAAAAATATTTTCCCTCTTTCTTTGTGAAGTCTAATTGCAGTTGTAGACTGATTGATGACTATAATCGGTTGTTTGCATAGAACAAAAGTGTTTTGATTTCATGCAACTACAAAAAAATGTTGTACGGAGACATTTAAAGTCAGCCATGCCTAACATGCTATTCTCAGCACTTGTGACAGGATAAGTATTTTTAGTTTTCTCTTACATTTCCTTCGAAAGATATTACAATGATGGACAAATCCCTAAATATTAAAGCTGTTTGCAAAGATACTCTGAATGAATACACTATAAATAAGGAGAACAGGATGGGTTAAATAATTCCAAAGAGTTGTTTTTTTTTTTGTTTAAAGTCCTTTCCAAGAAATATTGATGGTGCTGTTCTTCGACCAGCTTAATATCTAATAGGGTATTTATTAAGTGAAGACAAGGGTATGAAAAACAAGTGACATACTATACATTGTTTAAAACCACTTACAGTATGTCTGAGTTATCCTAAAGTGTTGTATTAGTATTACTTGATCATTACTAGGTCGACAGTGGCGTTGGATGTAGGAGTTAGCCCTGAAATCGAAGGATTGACGGTTCAAGCCCCAACTCCGACTTGCATTGTCGTTGACTTGTCGTTGTGTCCTTGGGCAAGACACTTCACCTGCATTGTCTACTGATGGTGATCAGAGGGCCCGGTGGCGCCAGTGTACGGCAGCCCCGCTTCTGTCAGTGAGCCCCAGGGCAGCTGTGGCTACAATGTAGCTTGCCACTATCAGTGTGTGNTGGTCAGAGGGCCCGGTGGCGCCAGTGTACGGCAGCCCCGCTTCTGTCAGTGAGCCCCAGGGCAGCTGTGGCTACAATGTAGCTTGCCACTATCAGTGTGTGAGTGTGTGCGTGAATGGGTGAATGAATGTAGTGTAAAGCGCTTTGGTCAAGTCTCCTAACTTGAATAATGGCGCTATATAAGTACATGCCATTTACCATTACATTTACACTTGGTATTAGTGCTGCATTTGATCACAATAAACTGATTAGCAGACAATACTAATTGGCATTTTAATCTGGTACTGTACTGAATTGTGTCTCGTATATATGAATTGGAAAAAATAAATACACAGGAATTTAGGGGTTCCACAAGGGTCTATTCTGAGGACAGTTCATTTTAATATTTGTTATTCCACTAGCTTAGATGGTAGAATGCTGTAAAATCAACTGTATGCTGACGACAGACAACTTTATATCTAGGTGCTATCACATGATTTTTCTACACCACACTTCATGTAATGGCAATGGTCTGAATTTCTGAGGATAAATACCAATTTGGCTGCTGAAATCCTTCAACAAGATTTAATTTCCTGTTACTTGTGCCCTGTTAGTTACTTTAAAGCCCTGTACTTTACATTAATGGTGCTATATAAACAAACTTGCCTTGTGGCTTGTTGAAAAAAAAATTATGATAGTTTTATCACCTAAAATCCTGATCTAAAGCAAAAGTAAAATTATCCACTTTATTGTTACACCTTTACCCAAAATAAAAATCAATTACTAAAGACAAATGTTTGATGTAGAAAAAATAAAAAATGGGTAATTTGACAGGGAGCATACATGCTTCTAATGAGCCACAATAACAGAAATGGAAATGTAAATGAAACCAATTCAGTTTCTTTCTTTTAATTGTCACTTTTCATCATTTTCTGGTCACTGAATGGGGCAGGTGTCAGTTATTTCCTGTTTGTCCCAAAGAGGTTTGCTGCAGACATACAGGAGCTCAGCGGTCTACATGGCTCACATTACAATATGCTAATGTACCCCCCCGCCCCTCCGAGCTGCAACCTGCACCACCCTCCTGCTGCTTCAAACACACACCCATGCACGCGCATACACACTTGCACTCACACAAGCCCCCGGGACAGCCGCGGGAGGGCCATGAAAAGGAAGCCGAGATGATTAATTAACTCTGCCCTCGTTTTGATACGGCCTTATTGGCTTTCGACACCTCACGTTCGGCTCCGGAGCTTTGCATAGATTACCCTTCCACCATCACAACACACACACACACAGAAACAAGCTTCCAAAAATATTCAGGTCATCTTTGTAAATCATACGGATGTGAATGGGCTTTTTTTATTAAAGGGATCATATTGTTCTTTCATAATGTCTGTTATAATCGTTCAGATACTTAAACAAATGTAATAGATTCCACGCCGTTAAAATCTACGGATCTACATTAAAACAAAATAAGAAATACTTCAGAATAGAAATAGATTTAAAAATTTAATTTAACACAGTAAAGCCTATTTTACTGAAATTAGCAATGAGGCTTTTACGGATTGATATGACGGTCCAATGTCCAAAAGACCCACAATCTCTTGAATGCTTCATATTTTCAAACTAACTTGATTCACTTCCTGTCTTATGGTGAGTACTTTCTTAGTGATTTAGTGAAACAAAATCTACGTTTTTGCTACGAAGGGTCTTAGCTGTTAGCAAGTGTTTCCTATTTAAGTGCAACCTATTGAAAAATGGATTGTTTGCACTCAGAGGAACCATGTGTTTCAATTTCTCAACATAGATTCCCTAAGTGGCATCTATTCGAATGAACCTGGGTTGAAAACAAAAGATCAAAGACAATACAGAAAGATGTTGCATGATGTCACACCATGTTTTATCTAAAATGATATATTTAGTTCTTTTACCTGTATTTTTCTCAGTTCTGTCTATCTGGTATTATAAATTATCGCTTAATGCTCCTCTAAGCTGAAGTTCTTAAATGGCCTAGTTAAAATCTGTAGATTCATCTAAATAACCGGCTGTTGGAAGAAATTAAACCAGTTTAATACAACTTAAAAAGCTTCATCTTAGTGGAATTAAAACAATTCTGTGAAAAAGTGAGCCAAGATTTGTCCAAAGACTCATTGTCAGTGTTTTTTTAGTATTTGACGCTGTTTGTTGCTAAACAGTGTTCTCTTATTGTTGCAGGAGAGTCAATTAAGTACTTTTTTTTGATGCTCTGAAAGTATGCATTCAATTATCTGCACCTAAGGGTGCCATCTGATGCAGCTGCAAATAACACCTCCATCTGTGCCTTTGTTGTGGCGACGTCCGAGTCGCTTATTTTGGACTCCAGGTGCTCCAGCTGGTTCTGTTCGTCCTCTCCTGCCCGGTTCTCTTTTCTATTCAAGCCTCAGTAGCAAAGCCAGACAATACAGCTGACAGCACTCCTGTATCCATCCTAGACCTTTCATCTGCTCCCTTTCTCTGCACACTGCACACCCGAGCGGCGGTGAGGTCTGTGTGCTTATGTTTCATCGTTCCCTTCCTCTCCCGGACAAAAGATCACCTGCCTGGGTGGCTGGGTGACGTGTCACATGGTGGGGAGCCCTGAGGGGAAAGCCCGCGGCTTCAATGTGCAACTCTGCAACCTCTGCATCATGGCAAGAGTGCTCGATTATCCCGCAGAATGAGTGCACGGTTCTGTCCTGGTCAAATCAAATCTGACACATTTTCTTTTTACAGAAACCAGCCAGTGGTTCTTTCCCCCCACAGGCTCTCCGTTGCAAACACAGCAACAGAACAGATCCACGCTAACAAAATAAAACAAACCTGAAAGAGATCTGTCCAACCTCAAACCGCCGAGTTACAATGAACTGTTGTGTGCGGGGAACCCAGAGTTTTCTCCGATGTGGCTGGTGCCTTCTGTCAGAAGTGGTCGAGGTTGATGCTAGCCTTGTTGTTGCATTGTGGACAACCACCAAAAAAGAATCTATACACGCTCACATTCCTTCCAGCATGCAAAGGGGAGACCTTGATTTACTATTTTGTGTTTCATCAGAATTGATTAGACAGGGACATTACTGTGATGTTGACCCCCAGTCATTCTCATTGCATTCCTGGTACAGGCAACAGCTCTGACTCCCTCTGTGGAGGATCAACTTTAGCTTTTAGGGTAAATGTTTGGAACAGATAGATTCAATTTCATCTCACTTGAACAGTAACGGTACAGTTAGTCATCCGGATCTAATTCCAACAAGACTGTTTCCTTGTTCAGCCGGATTCTTTACAGACAGGTTGAAACACCAGGAGAGTTTTTCTTTTTTTTTTCAATTTTGCACTGTTTAATCACAGCAAACCTTCACTCTTTCCTTAGTTGTTACAGTGATTGTGAACAGAAATCTACTCTTGTCCCAAGGCGTAGTGTTCACTTCTGGCTCAAAGAGTCTTTTCAGAATAAATAAAACCAAACAGAATCATATATAAATATCCTGACTTTGCTGTAATGTCAAACAAATGGGCTGTCCACAAAAAAGTGGGTTCTATTATTCAGTTTTCATTTCAACTTCATTTTATTTACAGTATATAGCACAAATTCAAAGCACATGTAATCTCATGGTAGCCTGGGTGCCATTCCGAACTTAGTCCCGCCCACAACGTTTGAGGTCGGGAAGTTTGGTCTGGCATTGC